>NW_028319869.1:415000-577500 GCF_062004578.1 Staurois parvus
TTTGCATTTCACAAACTGTTGTGCTAAAATCATAGGTCATGAAAAAATTGGAACTACCATTATTTTATTTTCTTAGGTGTTTGCTTTAAAAAAAATATATAATGTTTGGTGTTTTAACTAATCTTCCAGCCTAAAATAATTTTTCAATGTATGCAAAAATCGCTCTGGCAGCATCCACTTTTAATTTAAAAAATATTCGAATTTTAAAAAGTTATCTTTTAATCCAAACATATGCCTATTTCAAAAGGCTGTGCATTCCCTCTAACATTCACTCACCTGGCTGAGGAACAGAAAGAAAACTTGGAGCTGTCATGGAATTGGCCCGGGGTCTCTCCTCCACTTCTTTTTCATTTGCCTTCCTCCTCATGGCCCACGGAACATACCAAGAGTCATTGGAAGATGCACTTGAAGGATTTTCAGAGGGCCTGGTGATCAGCCTTAAAGATGAAAAAATGGAACCTTTCCTGTTCCGGAAAGGTATATCGGAAAAAGGGCTGGTTTGCTGGTTTTCTTTGAGGGTGAACCGCTCCAACATTTTTGGCATGTCCTCAACTTTAGAAGAAATGTTGGATCTCTGCAAAGAATTCCAAGACGGACCTGCATTGGACGTTCTGAAATCACCCCGAGGTAAAGAGGACCGGTAGGACAAAAAGTTCAATTCGGTATCGTTAAGGTCAGTCTGGGTTTCCGAATTGCTAAAGCTTCGGAAAAACGTACTGGGAATATCGAAATAGTTTGCCGGTGATGCTGGCTTAGGTTTAGCAGCTGGTTTTGGGCTCTCAGAAGCAGAGCCAACGGACCGCAAGAAGGACCTTTTTATGGCGCTGGACAAGATGGAGAATGCTGACTTTGGCTTGCTCTCCGCCTCCCCTCCTGGGTCATGGTTGTTGTATGAGGACTGCTGATGTACATTTTTGGCTGGCCTAGGGTTGGCTGAATTCCAGTCTAGAAGGTTTGATTTTTCCTCATTGGAAAGGACTAACTTTTTTAATGTTGGGTTTGCCAGCTTGTTTGGATCATGACGTGATAGGTCTTGCTTGTTCCTTTCATCCTTTCGCTCTTCTTTTTCAAAAACATCACGGTGGTCTGTGAAATACTCTGAAGGGTTCTCCAGTGGGTTGTAGGAATACTGATAAGTGGAATTTGGATGCAAAGTCCTAGGTGCCCCATAGTCACTGTGTTTTGGGGCCACATGGTTGCTGGACAAAGCTTTGTAATGAGGAACATAAGACGGTATGTCCGGGTAATCTTCCTCGGTAGCTTTATAACTCTGGCCAGCAAGGTGAGGTTGGGCAAAATGCTCTGGAGTATTGTTGCTGAACACCTATGTGAGAAAGACAGTTAAATATAACTATGAGCATAGCACTGAGTATCAAAATGGCCTCCGAGATCATTATACTCTAAAACACTTTCTGAAGAAGAATCATGAATCAGAGCAGATTATGTGCAACATGTCGCCCTCTTGGGTTTGACAAGGAAAAGTGATTGTTGAACAGTATAAGTTGACCATCACGAGATTGATACAAAGGGAAACTATTCTCTTGACTGGCTTTTTGTATTTTAGTTTTATTGTAATACACTTTTGTATATTTTTTTTTTTACAAAACGAATGTGTTGGTCCTCTTTGTACGAGTAAAGTCCAAACTTTTGTTGGTGTGGTGTTTCTGAAGAAGAAGAGGAAGAAGGAAAAAATGAGAAGGAGAAGAAGAAGAAAGAGAACAAGAAGGAGAAGAAGAAGAAGGAGGAGAAGGAGAAGAAGAGGAGGAGGAAAGAGAACAAGAAGGAGAAGAAGAAGAAAGAGGAGAAGGAGAAGAAGAGGAGGAGGAAAGAGAACAAGAAGGAGAACAAAGAGGAGAAGGAGAAGAAGAGGAGGAAAGAGAACAAGAAGCAGAAGAAGAAGAAAGAGGAGAAGGAGAGGAGGAGGAAAGAGAACAAGAAGGAGAACAAAGAGGAGAAGGAGAAGAAGAGGAGGAACGAGAACAAGAAGCAGAAGAAGAAGAAGGAGGAGAAGGAGAAGAAGAGGAGGAGGAAAGAGAACAAGAAGGAGAACAAAGAGGAGAAGGAGAAGAAGAGGAGGAAAGAGAACAAGAAGGAGAACAAAGAGGAGAAAGAGAAGAAGAGGAGGAGAAGGAAAAAGAACAAGGAGAAGAAAGAGGAGCAGGAGCGGGAGAAGGAAAATAAGGGGATTGAATTGTGAAGTAGGAGAAGAAGAAGAAAAAGAAGAAGAAGAAGGAGAAGAGAGGGAGGAAGAAAGAGAACAAGAATGAGAAGAAAGAGGAGAAGGAGCAGAAGCAGAACTAGGAGGAGAAGAAAGAGAAGGAGAAGCAGAACTAGGAGGAGAAGGAGAAGAAGGAGATGAAGGTGAAGGAGATGGAGAAGGAAAATAAGGAGTTTGAATTCAGAAGTAGGAGAAGAAAAATGAAAAGAAGAAGCAGAAGAAAGAGTAGAAGGAAAAGGAAATGAAGGTGTAGGGGAAGAAACAGAAGGAGGAGAAGGAGATGGAGAAGGAAAATAGGGAGATTGAATTGAGAAGTAGGAGAAGAAGAACGTAAAGAAGGAGAAGAAAGAGTAGAAGAAGGAAAAGGATAAGCATAAGAAGGAGAAGAAGAAGAAGGGGAAGAAAGAGAACAAGACAGTGAAGAAAGAGGATAAGAAGGAGAAGAATGAGAAGAAGATGAAGGAGAAGGAGGAGGAGAAGGAGATGGAGAATGAGAATAAGGAGATGGAATGGAGAAGTAGGAGAAGAAAGAAGGAGAAGAGAGAGGAGAAGAAAAAGGAGAAGGAGGAAAAGGAAATGAAGAAGGAGAGGGTGAAGAAGGGGATGGAGAATGAGAAGAAGGAAGAAGAGAAGGAGGAGAATGAGAAGAATAAGACAAAGGAGAAGAAGCAGAAGATATGGACAAGAAAGAGGAGAAGGATGAAAAGGAGGAAGAGAAGGAGATGGAGAAGAAGAATGAGAAGGAGAAAAAGGAGAAGGAAAAGAAGGAGAACAAGGAGAAGAAGATGGATGAGAAGGTGAAGGAGAAAAAGGAGGAGAACAGGAAGAAGTAGGGGAAGGAAAAGAAAGAGGATAAGGATACGAAGGAGAAGGATACGGAGGAGAAGGAGAAGAAGGAAAAGAAGGAGAAGCAGAAGGCAAGTAGTATTTTTATGGTTTAAAAGTGTTAAGTATATGTGCATTTCCTCAGTCTCCTCCCATTGATCAGAATGCAACATTGTAGCTTTATAGCAAGTCACAAGGCGAGAGGCTGCAGCAGGGGCTGATCTGTGTCAGACAATTGTGAACACAGCCAAGAACTGAGCAGGCCAAATATGAGTAGTCATGGTTACTTTTGCTACAATGATCGCTTTATATAAGGTATATCCCTCTATGCCACTCCCTCTTACCTCATCGTCTGGAGAATTGAGAGCAGTGGGTGAGCCATCTCTGGTCACATGAGATGATCTTCGGCCGATCAGAAGCGGGAACGCTAAGGATATATAAAAGTGATAACATGACTACCTTTTCAAAAATACATTATATAAAAATTGGGGATTCTAATTGAGCCGGACAAAATCATGTATATAAATATAGGAATCTGTCCTTTAAGTGCCTAAATCTGACCTCCGGCCTTCTCTTCAGCTTTGCACAGTTATACCGGCTCCTCTACTGGACTGAAATAGCTTAGATAGAGCTCCACCTCATTTCCTTTCTGCAGGATGTCCAGCATCATCTAGACCAGTGGTCTCTAAACTGCGGCCCGGGGGCCAGATGTGGCCCTTTGCTTTCCTCTCTCTGGCCCTTGGGACATTATTGTTCCAACTGACACCAATGATGAGGCACCATTGCTCCTACTTTCACCATTAATGGGGCGCTCTTCTTCCCACTGATACCATCGATAGGGCACTATTCTTCCTGCTAAGACCGATGATGGGGTGCTATTTGTCCCCCCGACACCATCGATAGGAAATGCTTGCAACTGATACCAACCATGGTTCACTATTCCTCCTGCTAAAGCCAACAACGGGGAACTATTCCTCCTGTTACAACCAATGGTGGAGCAGTGCTGGCTCCCACTGATCCTGGGACATTTTCTACTCCCACTGGCCCCAGTTCGGCCCCCCTAAAGCCTTAAGCACAGTCAAGGGCGGACTGACAACTCATGGGGCCCCCCGGGCAATAGGGGATCATGGGGCCTGTGTCCTCACCCACACTTAAACCACACCCAAAAAAGCCTATGAAAGGTACTAGGGGCATCTCATGGGGCCCCCTACTGACTCTTGGCCCTTGTGCCCAAATGGTCAGTCCACCCCTGAGCACAGTTAACTGGCCCTTTGTTTAAAATGTTTGGAGACCCCTGATCTAGCCCTTTCCTCCTCCCTGGCCCACCCCTGTAATTCATTGGATTTCAGTTCTTTCAAACTCATCATCACATGTGGGTGTTATCTTGGGTGGTCTGCATGCAGTTGGCTGTATGTCAGGCGGGTAGTCGGGGAAGGGGGATGGGGCCCTGGACGCACACGTGAATAAAGATTTACAGATATGGCAAGTGATCGGTGTCAGAGAATGTAACAATTGCTGTTTGTTCTCCAAGAAGACTGACTTTCTGATCCCAGCAAGGAAAATCCATAGATTGCATTCATAGCAGCAAATGTGACTCGATCGGGTGAATGTGGGCGGCGAATGTGCTGCAGAAAAGTGGCAAATCTTTTTGGGTGCTTCTACATAGATTTGTATCCCTTTAGGTAACCATGTAAGACATCTGCAGCACCTTCCCATGTCTAGGAGCAGAAGTGTCTCCTAATTTATGAGTCCTGGGACTCCAATAAATATCTGTAAAGAAATGACAGGAAATATTCTGTACAGAACCCCCCCCCCCAGTGTCTCTCTTAGAGGTCACCTTTTTTTTTTTCTGGGTGACAGAAAACTGTTTCCTGCTGCATTTTTGGAATTCCTTTTCAGGCATGTGCTCACAGCTGCTATGGCTGGAATGCCAGACAGCCAGGAATGGAAGAGGGAGGGCGCCCTCTACAGGCTGTGTCCTGTATCACACTGCAGGATGAGATGTGTTATTAAAGGGGAAGTTCACCTCCAGCCAATGAATTGTACTTTCCATTTGCCGCTTATCTGAGAGATCTTTTGTGACGGATAAACATACTTACAAGTCCAGTAAATCCTGCGTTGTCTTCTTCTCACTTGGCACTATTCCCCTGCATCCCCTGTCCCGTGCCACCAGCTTTAATCTCCCATAATTGGGCAGCACAGTGGCTAAGTGGTTCGGGCAACACAGTGGCTAAGTGGTTCGGCCAACACAGTGGCTAAGTGGTTCGGGCAACACAGTGGCTAAGCGGTTCGGGCAGCACAGTGGCTAAGTGGTTTGGGCAGCACAGTGGCTAAGAGGTTCGGGCAGCACAGTGGCTAAGTGGTTCGGGCAACACAGTGGCTAAGCGGTTTGGGCAGCACAGTGGCTAAATGGTTTGGGCAGCACAGTGGCTAAGAGGTTCGGGCAGCACAGTGGTTAAGCAGTTTAGGCAGCACAGTGGCTAAGCGGTTCAGACAGCACTGTGGCTAAGCGGTTCGGGCAGCACAGTGGTTAAGTGGTTCGGGAAGCACAGTGGCTAAGCGGTTCGGGCAGCACAGTGGGTAAGCGGTTCGGGCAGCACAGTGGCTGAGTGGTTCAGGCAGCACAGTGGGTAAGAGGTTCGAGCAGCACAGTGGCTAAGTGGTTCGGGCAACACAGTGTGTAAGTGGTTCAGGCAGCACAGTGGTTAAGTGGTTCGGGAAGCACAGTGGGTAAGAGGTTCGAGCAGCACAGTGGTTAAGCAGTTTAGGCAGCACAGTGGCTAAGCGGTTCAGACAGCACTGTGGTTTAGCAGTTCAGGCAGCACAATGGTTAAGTGGTTCGGGAAGCACAGTGGTTAAGCAGTTCAGGCAGCACAGTGGCTAAGCGGTTCGGGCAGCACAGTGGGTAAGCGGTTCGGGCAGCACAGTGGCTGAGTGGTTCAGGCAGCACAGTGGGTAAGAGGTTCGAGCAGCACAGTGGCTAAGCGGTTTGGACAACACAGTGGGTAAGTGGTTTGGGCAGCACAGTGGCTAAGTGGTTCGGGCAGCACAGAGGGTAAGCAATTCGAACAGCACAGTGGCTAAGCGGTTTGGGCAGCACAGTGGTTAAGCAGTTCAGGCAGCACAGTGGGTAAGTGGTTCAAACAGCACAGTGGCTAAGCGGTTTGGGCAGCACAGTGGTTGAGCAGTTATGATGCTCCTCTGATCCCACACATGTGCAGTCATGCTTCGGGTCATGAATGAGACTAAGGCCGTGTTCACACTTGAGCACAGCGGATTTAAGCGTTATTTGAGCGCAACTTTGTGCGCAACTTTTTTTTTTGCACGGTTTTGCACAATGTCATACAGTATTTCTCAGGTGTTTTTGAGATTTGGCATTTTTTTTTATTAGCCAATAGAGTATAATATCATCTGTTGCATCATTTGTTAGGTTTTTCAGCTTTTCATTCGGCTTATCCTTTTATTATTATTACTCATAGTTTATTATTTTCTTCTGCTAGGGTCGGCACAGGTGTCAAGCACAAGGCCCGCGGGCCGAATCCGGCCCTCCAGGCCATTTCATGTGGACCTTGCACTTCTCCAGGTACCCCCTTGTCTCCGCCCCCACCTTGTCTCAGCAGTGGGCAGCAGAGAGGAGAGTAGAACTCTTCTGCCAAATCCTGCACCACTCAGTGCAGCTGCACCACCCTCTCATCTCTGCTTCCCCTGGTCTCGGCATTCAGCAGACTCTGGTAACTGACTCCACTTCTCCTCTGGTCCTCCTCCAGACCCTGCACTTTCTGCTTTCCAACTCTGTGTGGGGTGCACGGTGATATTAGGGAGGGTGTGGGATTCTTGACATCTGATGTAATGGGGGGGGTGGGGGTGCTCTGGACATCTAGTCTTACACATACAACCAGCCCTTTGAGGGCAACCATAATGCTGATACGGCCCGCGATGAAATGCAGTTTGACACCCCTGGGGAAAGGGGTGAGAGTTATGGTTAGATTAGGGTTAGGATTAGGGGTTGGTGTTAAGGTTAGGAATAGGGGTTAGGGTTTAGGTTAGGGGTTAATATTTTATTTATTGACTTTTTATTATTTATTTATCTTTTTTTGTTAGGGTTTTGTTAATAATAATAATAACAATAATAATAATTATTATTATTATTATTATTATTATTATTATTATTATTAAATGAATAAATAAATGAAACATAAATACAGAAATAAATAAAAAATAATCATACAGAAATAATAATGAATACATACAATGAATAATGAATACAATAAATGAATACTATGCAACCACAATAAATAAATAATAATGAACCCCCTAACCCTTAAAAAAAAAAAAATAATAGTAAAATAATAAACACCCCAAACCCTAACACAAAAAGAATAAATTATTATTATTATTATTATTATTAATAATAATAATAATAATAATAAGAAGAAGAAGAATAATAATATGAATAATATTAATAACATTAGTATTATTATTAATAATATTAATAATATAATTACTAATAATAATAATAATGATAATAATATTAATAATAACATTATTATTATTATTATTATTAATATGAATAATATGATTATTAGTATTATTTTTATTAATAATAATAATAAAAATAATAATATTATTATTATTATTACTACTACTACTAGTAATAATAATAATAATATCAATAATAATAATAATAATATGAATAATATGAATAATATTAGTATTATTTTTATTAATAATAATAAAAATAATAATATTATTATTATTACTACTACTAGTAATAATAATAATATCAACAACAATAATAATATTAATATCAATAATAATAATATTAATAATAACAATAATAATTTATTTTTTTCCTTTGGGTTTGGATTTTTATTTATTATTATTTAATCATTATTATTATTATTATTAATAATAATAATAATAATAATAATGTATTTATTTATTTTATGGAGGGTGGGTTAAGGTTAGGGGTTCATTAATATTTATTTATTCCTATTATTAATTTATTTTATTTATTTAATATTTATTTATGATGATTTTTTATTTATTTGGGTATTTATTTTACATCCATTTATCTATATATTTTTTCTTTTTATTCACATTTTTTTCTATTCGAGCAGAAAATAGTGCAAAAACGCGCATTTTCATTCATTTCTATGTGAATAAAAACTAGCAAATCTACCCAATTTGAGCTACAAAAAAAAACTCTGACTTGAAGAGGGGCCTCAGCCCCAACTCCTTCCACTAGCCACACCAACTGACATTTCTCCCCGCCCACTGGGGCTTAGTCATAGAGGTGGGATTGTGGAGCAATGGTGGGATTGTGTTAGTTGCCTTGCAGAAGGACCTGTAGCTGTTAGACACTCTATAGACTTGTACAGAAAGGCCCTAGGCGCATATCTCCTGTATATTGCGCCAGCTGGCCTCACATGGAGAGTATTGGTACTGAGCTGTCCCTGAAATCTCATTGGTCCCAGGAGTTATATGATCCATTGGGGATGCTAAGCATACTACAAATGACAATAAAAACGTGACTGAAGTACACAGGGCATATGTAGTATGTAGTAAGCCCCGCCCTTCTGCCTTTCTGCCACTCCCTTCTTCTTTGCCATGAATTCCCGACTGTCAAAATGACAGCCGGAGTTGCTGAGTAAACACAAAAACAGAAATCTGACACAGTGTTTATAAAAGTTGTTAAGAGGGGTGATAGAAGGATACAAAGTACCATTGTTTATAAACATTGATCAGATGAGAAATAGAGAGATACGAAGTAACAATGTTCATAGACATTGATCAGACAGGAGATAGAGACATAAAAAGTAGCATTGTTTATAAACATTCTTCAGACAGGAGAAAAGAGTTGCAAAGTAACATTGTTTGTGAACACTGACCAGATGAGAAATAGAGAGATACAAAGTAACATTGTTTATAAACATTCATAAAACAGGAGATAGAGCGATACAAAGTAACATTGTTTATAAACATTGATCAGACAAGGGATAGAGCGATACAAAGTAACATTGTTTATAAACATTGATCAGACAAGGGATAGAGAGATACAAAGTAACATTGTTTATAAACATTGATTAGACAAGGGATAGAGAGATACAAAGTAACATTGTTTATAAACATTGATTAGACAAGGGATAGAGAGATACAAAGTAACATTGTTTATAAACATTGATTAGACAAGGGATAGAGAGATACAAAGTAACATTGTTTATAAACATTGATCAGACAAGGGAAAGAGAGATACAAAGTAACATTGTTTATAAACATTGATCAGATGGGAGATAGAGAGATACAAAGTAACATTGTCTATAAACATTGATCAGACAAGAGATAGAGATACAAAGTAACATTGTTTGTAAACATTGATCAGATGAGAGATAGAGATACAAAATAACATTGTTTATAAACATTCCTCAGACTGGAGATGGAGAGATACAAAGTAACATTGTTTATAAACATTCATAAAACAGGAGATAGAGCGATACAAAGTAACATTGTTTATAAACATTGATCAGACAGGAGATAGAGAGATACAAAGTAACATTGTTTATAAACATTGATCAGACAGGAGATACAGAGATACAAAGTAACATTGTTTATAAACATTGATCAGACAGGAGATACAGAGATACAAAGTAACATTGTTTATAAACATTGATCAGACAGGAGATACAGAGATACAAAGTAACATTGTTACTTTAGTATGTACTCTGTTTCATTCATCTGCAGCTGAATGAAGGGATGAGCTTCAAGTGTAACTATAGCCCCCTTTCAGCTCTTTTCCCTCATCCGGGTCCTGCGGGCAAATTTTAGAACTTCCAGACCAGCCTGTCTTCGTACATGTATGTGGAAACCCACACATGTGCAGATGTGTCGCAGGCCTCTGCTGGGACCTGAAGCCATATAGCACATCTGTGCACATGCAGAATCCAGACAAGAAATGAGGCACAAAAAATCCATCATATTAAAAAATAAAATACAATTAAAATCCAAATGTGAAAAAGGAAGTGGGGGGGGAAGAGGCAGGACAAAATGAAAGGTAATGTTGGGTGAATGATTACTTTAAATCTGCGAATGACATCAGTTACAGCAACCTGACCAATCACACAAAACCTCTACTACTATTTATCCCATTATTCACCCTAAAACTGGTCAGAGACAGTTTACTTTTTTTTATTCAGCGGGCGGATTCCTCCATCCACACGATAGGAGATTGATGGAGGAGCCCCCCCCAGGACATTGTATTCTACAAGTAACAATGGTACCCAGCGCTGTCAGAATACACTGATCAGCGACTGTAGCTGCCGATTACCATCTAACGATCGACTACTGTTCAGCAAGGAGGGCCACGTACTGACAGGAATTCGACCTGTCCCAGCTGAACCAGTCAAATTTTGAACCATCTATGGCCAGTTTTGGTTTGCCTAATCAGCACTTATTAATTCCTTCTTCCCCTTCTTCCCTTAACTAATATTTTTCCTGATTTGTTTTTATTTCTATTTTTCTAAATTAATAATTAATTAATAATTAATTAATTAATAATTAACCTTACTTTCATTTTTATTTGTTTTTCTTCCTATTTTTTTAGTTTCAGATTAAACAAAAAGACAAATTTGATAATTTAAGAATACCTTTGCAATGCCTTATACCAGATTCAGAATTTTAGTGCCATTTTAAATAGGACAAATGATACAATGTATACTTTTTATCTAATTTTTTTTTAACTAAAAAGTAGAAAAAGGGTTTTTTTTAATAGTTTTGATATGTTTTCTGTCTATGGGTTGCATAAAATGTATTTTAGTACGAAAATATTGTGTTGCGTTTGATATATATATATATAAAAGCTGTATGTGTGTTTTTCCTGATTTTATTCTTGTTTGTCCTAAAATAGTTATATAATATAAATATATAATAAATATATATATTAGTATGTACATATATATATATATATATATATATATATATACACACACTATATTGCCAAAAGTATTGGTCGGCCTGCCTTTCCACACACATGACCTTTAATGGCCCCCCAGTCTTAGTCCGTAGGGTTCAATATTGAGTTGGCCCCGCCCTTTGCAGCTATAACAGCTTCAACTCTTCTGGGAAGGCCGTCCACAAGGTTTAGGAGGGTGTCTATGGGAAGGTTGGACCATTCTTCCAGAAGCACATTTGTCAGGTCAGGCACTGATGTCGGGGGAGGGGGCCTGGCTCGCAGTCTCCACTCTAATTCATCCCAAAGGTGTTCTATGGGGTTGAGGTCAGGACTCTGTGCAGGACAGTCAAGTTCCTCCACCCCAAACTGGCTCCTCCGTGTCTTTATGGACCTTGCTTTGTGCACTGGTGGGCAGTCATGTGGGAACAGGAAGGGGCCATCCCCAAACTCTTCCCACAAAATGTCACCTTAAGAGTTCCCTTCACTGGAACTAGGGGGCCAAGCCCAACCCCTGAAAAATAACCCCACACCATAATCCCCCCTCCACCAAACTTTACACTTTGCACAATGCAGTCAGGCAAGTACCGTTCTCCTGGAAACTGCCAAACCCAGACATGTCCATCGGATTGCCAGACAGAGAAGTGTGATTGGTCACTCCAGAGAACACATCTCCATGGCTCTAGAGTCCAGTGGCGGCGTGCTTTACACCATGGCATCCGATGCTTTGCATTGCACTTGGTGATGTAAGGCTTGGATGCAGCTGCTCGGCCATGGAAACCCATTCCATGAAGCTCTCTATGCACTGTTGTTGGGCTCATCTGAAGGCCACACCAAGTTTGGAGGTCTTTAGCTATTGACTCTGCAGACAGTTGGCGACTTCTGTGCACTGTGCGCTTCAGCATGCGCTGACCCCGCCCTGTCATGTGACGTGGCCTACCACTTGGTGGCTGAGTGGCTGTTGTTCCCAGTGGCTTCCACGTTGTTATAATCCCACTAACAGTTGAGCGTGGAATATTTAGTAGCCAGGAAATGTCACGGATGGACTTATTGCACAGGTGACCACCTATCACGGGACCACGCTTGGAGTCACTGAGCTCCTGACAGCGACCCATTCTTTCACCAATGTTTGTAGAAGCAGTCTGCATGTCTAGGGGCTTGATTGTATACACCTGTGTCCATGGAGGGGATTGGAACACCTGAATCACATGATTTGGAGGGGATTGGAACACCTGAATCACATGATTTGGAGGGCGGGCCCAATATTTTTGGCAATATAGTGTATGTATGACTTTGTTATCTGAAATATAGTTAGTCACATAGTTAATCTGGCTGACAAAATACAAAAGTCCATCCAGTTCAACCATACAAAAAAAAAAAAAAAGTTATAATTTTACACCCACAGTTGATCCAGAGGAAGGAAAAAAACCCAGCAAAGCACGATCCAATTTGCTCCTGCAGGGAAAAAATTCCTTCCTGATCCCCCGAGAGGCAATCGGATATTCTCTGGATCAACTTTCCCTATAATAACAGTTATTGCCAAATAAACTGGCCCATAGTAGAAATGTACAAATTGTTTCGGCCAATAGGGAGCCTGCAGCTGTCAGAACCGGAGGGGTTAAAGTGGATAGAACTCCATTGCCAGGATGCTACTCCAGATAAACTGGAAGAGAAATCCTGATCATCACCCGGGGATCACATTTCCTTACTTGACTGAACTTTCTTCTTCCACCGCTGAGATTTGCTGGAAGAGACGGACGGGTGGTTGCTGGCCCGATTAAGCGCTGAAACAAAGCAGAGACAGAGGCTGAAATTTACTGTATAAAACACAGCGGCCTCATTTAATGAAAAGCAAAAATGTAAAAAGCAAAACTTTCAGGTCAGTCTAAAGGTTCCCCCCACTACATGGGCTCACTAAGACCCCGTTCACACTGGCATTGGTAATGGATGTTAGGGACATGTTTTCCTGAATTCCTAGCAAAGGATAACATGGACAGTGGACAGAGCTGTTCACATTTGAAAAACACGTAGCGTTTGCGTCGCGTCTCATGTGCAGCTGAAATGAAGCTACATGTTGAGTCGAAGCTTGTCAGCTCCTTCCATTCAGATCTATAGAAACATGCCGGAAATGCACCAGTATTACTATTATACAGGATTTATATATTATTATTATACAGGATTTATATATTATTATTATTATTATTATTATTATTATAATACAGGATTTATTTATTATTATTATACAGGATTTATATATTATTATTATTATTATTATACAGGATTTATATATTATTATTATTATTATTGTTATTACACAGGATTTATATATTATTATTATTATTATTATTGTTATTATACAGGATTTATATATTATTATTATTATTATTATACAGGATTTATATATTATTATTATTATTATTATTATTGTTATTACACAGGATTTATATATTATTATTATTATTATTATTATTGTTATTATACAGGATTTATATATTATTATTATTATTGTTATTATACAGGATTTATATATTATTATTATTGTTATTATACAGGATTTATATATTATTATTATTATAATACAGGATTTATATATTATTATTATTATACAGGATTTATATATTATTATTATACAGGATTTATTTATTATTAATATTATTATTATTGTTATTATACAGGATTTATATATTATTATTATTATTATTGTTATTATACAGGATTTATATATTATTATTATTATTGTTATTATACAGGATTTATATATTATTATTATTATTATTATTGTTATTATACAGGATTTATATATTATTATTATTATTATTGTTATTATACAGGATTTATATATTATTATTATTATACAGGATTTATGGCGCCAACAGATTGCTCAGCGCTGTACAATATAATGGGAGACGATACAGCAACAATACAGTTTAATACAAGAGGGATAGGAGGGCCCTGATCCTGGGAGCTTACAATCTAGGAGGGAGGGGCTAATGGTACAAAAGGTAGTAAACTGTGGGGGATGGACTGGTTGGAAGAGTAGAAGATTCCATTATTAGCTGAGGGCAGGATAGGCTTCCCTGAAGAGAGAGGTTTTCAGAGATCGCCTAAAAGTGAGCAGAGTAGGCGATAGTCTGATAGATTGGGGTAGAGAGTTCCAGAGGATGGGGGAAGCTCTGGAAAAGTCCTGGAGACGAGCATGGGAGGAGGAGACAAGGGGCTACAAGTAGCAAATTATAATCTATTATGGCCAGATTTCGTTTGCCAAATCAGCTCTCAATAACCCCTTTTTCCCCTTCTCCCCTTAGCTGATATTTTCCTGATGATTTCTTTTTATTGTATTTTTTATTTCTATTATTTTTTTTTATTTCTAATTTCTTTTTTATTCCTGTTTCTAACCATTAATAATTTTTTTTGTTTTATTTGTTTTTCCTGCTACTTTTTGTTTATACAGCTTGTACATTTTATGGTTTGTTTGCAGAGTGTTTGCCAAGCGTTTATCAAATATCAGTGAGGTGGAAAAAAAACGCTTCCCCCTTAAAAAAAAAATCACTTGGTGGGCGTCTGGGGTGTATTTTTATGCATGTAAATGCATAACAAACATGAGTTACAATGTGTGGAAAACATTACTCTGCTCTGCTGAAGACTTCAAGAAATATGGGGGGCTCTGATGAGCACTTCTAGAAGCAAGGGGGACTCCGTTGGAGACTCCTAGATGTTCTATGGGCTCATGGGCACTCCTAGAAGTAAGGGGGGGGGGGGGGCTCTGAGGGGCACTTCAAGAAGTAAGGGGAATGATAATGGGGACTCATAGAAGTAAGGGGGGACGCTGATGGGCACCCCGAGAAGTAAGGGGACCCCTAGAAGTAGGGACAGTGAAAGCAACTCCTAGAAGTAAGGGGTGACTCTGTTGGAGACTCCTGGAAGTAAGGGGGAACTGATGAGCACTTCTAGAAGAAAGGGGGGGGGGGGGCTCTGATGGGCACTCCAAGAAGTAAGGGGGGGGGGCTCTGATGGGCACTTCAAGAATTAAGGAGGATGATAATGAGGACTCATAGAAGTAAGGGGGGACTCTGATGGGCACCCCAAGAAGTAAGGAGGATGATAATGGGAACTCACAGAAGTAAGGGGGGAGTCTGATGGGCACCCTGAGAAGTAAGGGGACCCCTAGAAGTAGGGACAGTGAAAGAAACTCCTAGAAGTAAGGGGTGACTCTGCTGGAAACTCCTAGAAGTAAGGGGGGTACTGATGAGCACTTCTAGAAATAAGGGGGGGGGGGCTCTGATGGGCACTCCAAGAAGTAAGGGAGGACTCTGATGGGCACCCCAAGAAGTAAGGAGGATGATAATGGGAACTCACAGAAGTAAGGGGGGACTCTGATGGGCACCCTGAGAAGTACGGGGGACCCCTAGAAGTAGGGACAGTGAAAGAAACTCCTAGAAGTAAGGGGTGACTCTGCTGGAGACTCCTAGAAGTAAGGGGGGTACTGATGAGCACTTCTAGAAATAAGGGGGGGGGGGGCTCTGATGGGCACTCCAAGAAGTAAGGGGGGGGGGCTCTGATGGGCACTCCAAGAAGTAAGGAGGATGATAATGGGGACTCATAGAAGTAAGGGAGGACTCTGATGGGCACCCCAAGAAGTAAGGAGGATGATAATGGGAACTCACAGAAGTAAGGGGGGACTCTGATGGGCACCCTGAGAAGTAAGGGGGACCCCTAGAAGTAGGGACAGTGAAAGAAACTCCTAGAAGTAAGGGGTGACTCTGCTGGAGACTCCTAGAAGTAAGTGGGGTACTGATGAGCACTTCTAGAAATAAGGGGGGGGGGGGCTCTGATGGGCACTCCAAGAATTAAGGAGGATGATAATGGGGACTCATAGAAGTAAGGGAGGACTCTGATGGGCACTCCAAGAAGTAAGGAGGATGATAATGGGAACTCACAGAAGTAAGGGGGGACTCTGATGGGCACCTTGAGAAGTAAGGGGGACCCCTAGAAGTAGGGACAGTGAAAGAAATTCCTAGAAGTAAGGGGTGACTCTGCTGGAAACTCCTAGAAGTAATTCTAGAAGTAAGGGGGATTCCTCTGGAGATTCCTAGATGTTCTATGGGCTCATGGGCACTCCTAGAAGTAAGGGGGGGGGCTCTGATGGGCACTTCAAAAAGTAAGGGAGACGATAATGGGGACTCACAGAAGTAAGGCGGGCTCTGATGAGCACGTCTAGAAGTAAGGGAGACTCTGCTGGAGACTCCTAGATGTTCTATGGGCTCATTAGCACTCCAAGAAGTAAGGGGGATGATAATGGACTCCTAGAAGTAAGGGGGGGGGGGGGCTCTGATGTGCACTCCTTGAAGTCAGGAGGATGATTGATAATGGGTACTCTTAGAAGTAAGGGGGGGACTCTGATGGGCACCCCAAGAAGTAAGTGGGACCCCTGGAAGTAGGGAGAGTGAAAGAAACTCCCAGAAGTTTGGGGGGACTCTGCTGGAGACTCCTAAAAGTAAGGGGGACAAAATTGGGCAAATCTAGAAGTAAGGTGGATATGAATGGGCACATCTAGAAGCACAAGGGGGGTTTCAAATGGGCACTGCTGGATGTACAGGGAGACTCTGATGGGCACTCCTGGATATGCGGGGGATTCTGATGGGCACTCCCGAATGTAAGGGGGGGCTCTCATTAAAACTGATTTTTTTCAGCCAGTGGCCTAAGGTGACAGCTTTAGTTGATAGTAACAGCCCGCTATCAGTTGGGTCACAGGAGTACAGAAGTAATATGCGCAGCGGCAAAGAGAGCACCTATGCATGCATGGCTCCCGGCACCTTCCCAACACAGTGACTGAGCTGTCAAAGACAGCTCTCAGCCTCTACTAATGACCAGAAGCCAGCGAGACAGCCAATCACAGCGGTCATGTGATTGGCCAGCCCCACCCCCTAGGCGTAAAGACTCTGATAAAGGGTCGCCGGGGCCGGGCAGGAAGGGGTTAAGGGTTAATATTTAGAGTTAGGATAAGATGGACAGCCAATTACAATACTGCATTGCAGCTACAAGCATTGGGTTGCTGCTCATTTTGCATGGCAGGCATTGCTGGGTGCAGTAGTGCGTAACACATTTTGTGGCATATCTGAATTTTGGGACACTTCGGTCTATTGGCTGCCCATTATTACCAATGAGTCGCCCTAATGCACTGCACAAAGTTTACATGGACCCTCGGTGTTGGGGGAGGGTAATTTTACACTATACAAGGCTAAATCACAGGTTCAATTCATAGGAAGCAACATAGGTTGGCTTTGGTGACCGTCCCTGAGCGCTCCATGATCCACTGCCCCTCCACAATGCAACCCTGTGTGCCTGAGAGGACAGTCGTCATGTAGGAGTGGGAGGAGCATTCTCTGCCCTATGCAGATGTTGACTTTCAGAAAGTCGGGATCTGCACTGGGATTTTCCAGGTGGAAGCGGAGTGTGGGGAACTCTGTGATTACGTTGCCTTCTATAAATGAAACCTGTTAGTGGGTCTACTATAGAAAAAGGACAGGTCCCCTTGAAGGGTGGAAGTTAGAAGGACTCTCTTTTGTAGAATGGACAGCACAGCGGCTAAATGGTTAGCACTTCCGCCTGGCAGTACTGGGGTCACTGGTTCGAATCCCAACCATGGCACCTCCTGCCTGGAGTTTGCATGTTCTCCCTGTGCCTGTGTGGGTTTCCTCCGGGTACTCCGGTTTCCTCCCACACTCCAAAGACATGCTGATAGGTTAATTGGCTCCTGTCTACATTGTCCCTAGTGTGTGTATGTATGAATGTGAGTTAGGGACCTTAGATTGTACGCCCCTTGAGGGTTAGGGACCTTAGATTGTACGCCCCTTGAGGGTTAGGGACCTTAGATTGTACGCCCCTTGAGAGTTAGGGACAGATGTGAATGTACAATATATATGTAAAGCGCGGAGTACATTGACGGCGCTATATAAGTACCTGAAATAAATAAATATACGGGTCCTTTCCAAAAATTTTGTTACAAGAACCTAAATAATTCATGGGATGCACCAAAAAGCACCAAAGCCAACTAACCATGATGTGGGGATATTTTTTCCTGTGTACACCCCTGTCCGCTGCCTTTTCAGCGTAGGAGTGGTTGGGGTGGTAAAAATGTGGTTCAAGTTTTCATTGAAACCCCCCCCCCAACCACAAGGCTTAAAAGACTTGTTTATCTTAGGTTTGGCCATTTAATGTACCGTCCTTTAAAAGTGAACTTCAATAGTTATTCGGGAGATTCGAGCAGGCTTACGGACGTGGTCTGTGGGTTTTGTAATACTGAAGTCATCCAGAAGATGGCGTCACCGTTCTACAAAAAGACCAGACCAGTCACCAGGAGTCCAACCAGGAAAAGCTCCACTCATTATTGCAGAGGTCCCGGTCATTTTTAGGCTTTTTAAAGGGTGGTTGGCGGCGCTGGACGTTTGAGATATTTATATTGTTGTCAAAAGTTTACTGATAATGTCACTGTGGAACATTTACAGTCACCTTGGGCACTGGAGGAAATGTTTAGATCCAGGGGCGGACTGACAACTCATGGGGCAATAGGGGATCATGGGGCCCCTGTGTCCTCGCCCACACTCAAACCACACCCAAAAAAGCCTATGAAAGGTACCAGGGACATCTCATGGGGCTCCCTACTGACCCCGGGCCCTCAGGCAGTGCCCGATTTACCAAATGGTCAGTTAGCCCCTGTTTAGATCTGAACTTGAAGTCCCAAAATAGGGTTTATTCCAAATACAACCTGTGGGCAGAACAGAGGCTTAGTGGTTAACACGTATAGCTATACCATAGTCTCCAAGAAGGTAAGGCTAGGGCTTTGGACTTGAATCTTTTTATCTGTCAAAACAGAAGATGTTGGTTGGGCCTGGCAACTCTACCTCGGCAGCGCTAGCACAATGCCAAAACCAAGGGGCAGTGGCCTCCCAAATTCAGAAGTCCAAACAAAACTGATAAAGAGCACCAGATGGCCATCTAAAGAGTCCTTGGACTCTTACTGTAAGTCACCATCTGGCCCCCTTTTTTCCCAATTTCAATCAGTTATACCATGGCCTAGAGAAACGAGTCTGGAGAAAAAATCTGGAGGCTTGGAGAAGCTACGAAACATTACAGAACAAAATTAGGTAAATGTGTCTAACTGCTACTAGGTATACTATAGTTCCCGAAAAGGTAGCGTTGGTCTGGAGAAGCTATGAAAGGTCTTCATTAAAAAAGAAGAGCAGTTGAACATGCTTAACTGCTACTATTTATACCATAGCCCCCGAAAAGGTAAAGTTAATGCTTTGGACTTGAGTCTTTTATCCATCAAAACAGAAGGTGTTGATAGGGCCTGGCAACTCTACCTTGGCAGCACTAGTACAATGCCAATACCAAGGGGCAGTGGCCTCCCAAATTCAGAAGTCCAAACAAAACTGATAAAGAGCACCAGATGGCCATCTAAAGAGTCCTTGGACTCTTAAGTCACCATCTGGCCCCCTTCTTTCCCAATTTCAAAAACTGACAAACAGCATCAGATAGTCATTTTGTCAAAACAAAAGGTGTTGATAGGGCCTGGCAATTCTACCTTGGCAGCTCTAACACAAGGCCAATGCCAAGGGGCAGTGACCTTCTAAATTAAGAAGACCAAACAAAACTGACAAAGAGCACCAGACAGTCATCTTAAGAGTGGACCCTTAAGATGACCGTCTGGCCCTCTTTTTGCCATCTTTGTCTAGCTATACCATGATCTGGAGAAACGAGAGGTTTGGAGGCTTGGAGAAGCTATGAAACATTACAGAACAAAAGTTGTTAAATGTGCCTAACTGCTACTAAGTATCCTATAGTTCCCGAAAAGGTAGCATTGGCCTGGAGAAGCTATGAAAGGTCTTCATTAAAAAAGAAGAGCAGTTGAACATGCTTAACTGCTACTATTTATACCGTAGTCCCCGAAAAAGGTAAAGATGATGCTTTGGACTTGAATCTTTTATCTGTAAAAACAAAAGGTGTTGATAGGGCCTGGAAACTCTACCTTGGCAGCTCTAACACAAGGCCAATGCCAAGGGGCAGTGACCTCCTGAATTAAGAAGACCAAACAAAACTGACGAACAGCATCAGATAGTCATCTTAAGAGTGGACCCTTAAGATGACCGTCTGGCCCTCTTTTTGCCATCTTTGTCTAGCTATACCATGATCTGGAGAAACAAGAGGTTTGGAGGGTTGGAGAAGCTACAAAACATTACAGAACAAAAGTAGTTAAATGTGCCTAACTGCTACTAGGTATCCTATACTCCCCATGAAGGTAGAGATAGCCTGGAGAAGTTATGAGAGGTCTTCAACATTACAGAAGAGTAGCTGAACATGCCTAACTGATACTAGATATAATATAGTCCCCGAAAAGGTAGAGATAAGGCTTTGGACTTGGATCTTTTATCCATCAAAAGAGAAGGTGTTGCTTTGGCCTGGCACCTCTGACTTGGCAGCGCTACCACAATGCCAACTGGCCATCTTAAGAGTCCTTGGACTCCCAATTTCATGTAGAGTATGTATATTGCTCACCATCGATAGCTTTAGATGGGTTTCCTGGGTCTTTCTGGGCTTCAGAGGATTTTTCCTTTTTCCGTGATGAGAGTCTCCTGCGATGAATCCTGCCGTGATTCTCCTCTGGGCTGCACTCCTTCTCTGAGCTGGAAGATGGTATATAGAGGTATTAGATATTGTTTGGGCACAGATAGATACTAAGCACTATAATTCATCCAGGGGAGCAGGGACTTCTTATTTCACTTATGTTTTAAAAAAATACTCTAGTAAAAAACCCTTCACAACTAACTGTATACAATAAGTGGCTTCCTGATTTTGTACATTTGCTGAAATTTTCCAAAAGAGTGCTCAGTGGGGGGGTCTGCCATCACTATAATCATAGTATTAGTCACAGTGCTGCAGCACCTCTGGCATCCCTTTAGGGCAACTCTTCTCAACCAGAACTCTATGGTTTCTCCAGAGGTTGCTAGGGTTCCTTGAGCTGTGGCTGATTGAGCTCTCATTTAATGGTGCCTACATAGCGGTGGCTCAAAGGACACTTGGCTGGGCCAGCTGCATGACACCAATCATCCTTCTAGCTTTCTGTAAGGAGTGCATCTTCCCATTGACCACTAGTGTAATGGACATTCTTCCCATTGACCACCAATGGAAGGGACATTCTTCACATTGACCACCAATGTAAGGGACATTCTTCCCACTGAACTCAAATGTAAGGGACGTTCTTCCCACTGACCATCAATGTAAGGGACATTCCTCCCACTGACCCCCAATGTAAGGGACATTCTTCCCACTGACCACCAATGTAAGGAGCATTCTTCCCACCGACTACCAATGTAAGGGACATTCCTCCCACTGATCACCAATGTAAGGGACATTCTTCCCACTGACCACCAATGTAAGGAGCATTCTTCCCACCGACTACCAATGTAAGGAGCATTCTTCCCACTGACCACCAATGTAAGGAGCATTCTTCCCACTGATCACCAATGTAAGGGACATTCCTCCCACTGATCACCAATGTAAGGGACATTCTTCCCACTGACCACCAATGTAAGGAGCATTCTTCCCACCGACTACCAATGTACGGAGCATTCTTCCCACTGAACTCCAATGTAAGGGGCATTCTTCCCACTGGCCACCAATGTAAGGAGCATTCTTCCCACTGACCACCAATGTAAGGGGTATTCTTCCCACTGACCACCAATGTAAGGGACATTCTTCCCACTGACCACCAATGTAAAGAACACTCTTCCCACTGACCACCAATGTAAGGGGCATCCTTCCCATTGACCACCAATATAAGGGGCATCCTTCCCATTGACCATCAATGTAAGGGTCATTCTTCCCACTGACCACCAATGTAAGGGACATTCTTCCCATTGACCACCAATGTAAGGGGCATTTTTTTCACCAACCCCAATTAATTGGTTTTAGAAATCCCTCAGATATGAAATTTGTAAGGGTTCCCCTGTGATGAAAAGTTTGAGAAAAGCTGCTTTAGATGTTAATTTTCCACCAGGAATACTCCCAGTGCAGTAAAGCTATGAGCCTTTCTGGGGATGCCTATAATTCTTCCTAAAGTTCTGTGCAGCCTTTTGGAGGAAGAAATAGGGAGATGATTTTTGGCAAATCCCGTCTACAGCCAATATAGGGGTCAATAGTGAGATAGGATCACCTGCTCTCGTCGCTCATCACCATGACACAGACAGCCGTCAGGTTATTCTCCGCTGCCTCTTCCCCGGGGCCGATCCTGACGGCCTTCCATTCCGTGGAGACAGACGAGTTCCTCCTTTTAAAAACGCTGAACGCAGAGTCACTCCTGGACTTCTTGGGGGAGGTGGGCTCATCTGTTGACCCAAACATTTTTCTTTTGTTAGAAAAACTATAAAAAATGTTACTTATTGTATTTACAGTTTGCTTTTAAAGGGTGTCACTCCAAGCAAGTGCCATCAGGTTTGTAGAGTCCCTTGCAGTTTGGTTGACCCATAGGGACCGTTTCAGCAGTGAGAGATTTGGGTTCCCAACTCCACCCCCAAAGCTCAACCAATATATGGCCTGACCAACCACTCCTCAGATTTACACAGCTCTGTCACACAGTTCAGCCTTGTCTGGCAGGGGTGTAAACCTGATTTTTCTTTGTTGCAGTTCAGTAACACCAATAGGTTTTTTCCCTCCCCCTCAGCCTGTGAATGAAAAAAAATGAAAAGCTGGGATCGCCAAACTAGTTCGGCTAGTCCATAAAATATTTTATTCTGCAGCAAAACCCAACGCGTTTTGGGGCTCAACACTGCCCCTTCATCAGGGCTTGTAGAGTGAAAACCATAGTCTGCCTACTTACAGTCCAAGGTGGTATTCATCACCAGGGGCGGACTGACTATTTGGAAACTCGGGCACTGCCCGAGGGCCCGGGGTCAGTAGGGGGCCCCATGAGATGCCCCTGGTACCTTTTTCATAGGTTTTTTTGTGTTTGGGCAAGGACACAGGCGCCCCATGATCCCCTATTGCCCGGGGGCCCCAGGAGTTGTCAGTCCACCCCTGTTCATCACCCTATGGTTACCATTCTACAAGCCCTAATAAAGGGGAAGTTTTGCCCCCCCCAGCCCCTCCCCCTCGAAACGCATAAAATCTATTTTGAACTGTACAAACCAGTGTGATACACAGAGATTAAACAAATCCTCCTACATAAGTTGTACCTATTTATCTGCAGCTTTCTCTCTTTTACTGCCTCCTAAAACACACATTTTGCACAGCATTTCTGAGTTCTGGAAGACAGGGGGCTGGGGATCTGCGGTCACACATTGCACAGCATAGAGCAGGGAGCTGAGTATAATCTGAGACCTGAGTGCAGTGAATAGGCACAGCTCCCTCTTCACAGTCTCATAGGGAAACATGCACAGCTAAGGCTATCAATCACATGCTATGTGCTGGAGGGGGGATCCTTAGGTGTGGCATAAACTGTCAGAAATGGCACATGCAGATAGCAGAGGAATGAGAGAGGAGATAGAAATCGCACTAAAGCCGACCATACACGGGTCGAATGTCGAAATAATTTTCTTTCCAAAATCTTTTGTAAGCATTTTCGTTCTAATTTGGCACCATTAGTGGATCATAGAAACAGCCGATTTTCGTGTGACCATCGAATCTGAGTGATCGGGCATGTTGGAAATTTTTTGAAAAACGAACGAATTTCGAATCAATAATGGGAGACCTGGGGGAAATTTGTTCGGAATTGACCCATGTATGGTCTGCATAAGTGCTTTGGATTGAGGCAAGTACACACTGTAGAAAGGATATGCTTTCTTCATCTTCATCTGAGTGATCGGGCATGTTGGAAATTATTGGAAAAACAAACGAATTTCGAATCAATGATGGGAGAATTGTGCGAGAAATATAAATGAAAAAGAAATGACCACGAACTGTGACCTGGAAAGAAAAGAAAATTCTTGGCCACGAAAATTCTTTTCTGTAGCAACGCGAGGTGAAATTGAAGGCTTGGTTGGTTGAATTTCAAAAGCAATGGTGGCACCATCGGATTTCAAAACACACAAAATTTCCGATTTTCTAAAGAAAATTTGTTCGGAATTCGACCCACGTATGGTCTGCATAAGTGCTTTGGATTGAGGCAAGTACACACTGTAGAAAGGATATGCTTTCTTCATTTCTGTGTTTTTCAACCAAAAGGAATGATTACAGCGTTGCATTTATTTTGTATCTTTTTTTTATATACCAAAAAAAAAATCTTAAAAATAACTTTTGAAATGACATGAACTGAACATATTAAAGATTAAATGATATTTCAGGTTTCCAGTATCTTCCATCAGAGATGTCTGGATGATCTTCAGCTCGCAATGTTCCTTTAAGCAATAAATGAAGTTGGGACATAATGCGCAGAACAGTGTCTCCTCTCAAGTATCGGGATGAGTCCTGGTAATATAATATTTTAATAAGACCTTGTTAAAAGTCCAGGAACCCTTAACATCGACTCCCGCCAAGATCTTGCAGCCTTCATAATTGGCTATTCCTGTCTGGCGATAATCCGGCCGCGTTCTAACCTGATTTTTGAATTATATCCTCTGTGTGTTTGCAGGTCCGTATTTACCACAAGGCAAACAAGGCATTTGCCTAGGGCGGCATTTTTCAAGGGGGGCAGCACCGGTACCTGGAAGAAGATCCGGAAGAAGGGACACACGCAGGGGCGGACTGACAACTCATGGGGCCCCCGGGCAATTGGGGATCATGGGGCCCCTGTGTCCTCACCAACACCCAAAAAAGCCTGTGAAAAATCCAATGAAAGGAACCAGGGGCATCTCATGGGGCCCCCTACTGACCCTGGGCCCTCGGGCAGTGCCCGAGTGCTCAAATGGTCAGTCTGCCCCTGGACACACGTGGCATGGGGTCCAGGTGGGAACCGAGAGAGACTGCGGACTGCTTGACGGTGTATGTAGAGCTTAACTCTCATTCTCGGGAATGTCCTGAGCTGCGAAAGTGAGTGTCTTCTCTCTCTTGCTGGGGGGTTGGGCGCCTGGTATATGGGGGGGGCGATGGTAGTGGAAGGCTCTCTTGGGCAGGGGGGGACAGGAATGTTGTTGGTCAATGTCAGTCTCTCTCCGTGGGTGAGGGGGGTGCCAGGGGGTTGGGCATCTGGTGTATGAGGGAGCGATGGTAGTAGAAGGCTTTTTTTGGGTGGGGGGACAGGAGTGTTGTTGGTCAATATCAGTCTCTCTCCACGGGCGATGGGGGGTGGTGGTGTTGGTCGGTGTCAAACTTTCTCCGCGGGGGAGGGGGGTGGCCGGGGGGTTGGGCGTCTGGTGTATTGGGGGGTGGGGCGATGGTAGTGGAAGGCTCTTTTGGGTGGTGGGACAGGAGTGTTGTTGGTCAATGGCAGTCTCCCTCCACGGGCAAGGGGGGGTGGTGTTGGTCGGTGTGTCAAACTCTCTCTGCGGGGGATGGGGGTGGCCGCTAATTTTTGTGTTGCCTAGGGCAGCACAAAACCGAAATACACCGCTGTGTGTTTGCCTGGACATGTTCTGCTTCCCGAGAAGGACAGCTCTGAAGACCAAATCCACTCAAAACTGAGCATGTTGGTAGAATCGCACACCGGCTTCTTACATCTCTAAAGGTCTTGAGTGGCCTTTTATCTGGCACTTGGGGCACTATTTCATCTACTGATACCAACAGTTGGGTATAATTCCCCCCATTTATACCAATGAAGGGGGCACAACTCCTTCCAATGACATCAATGATGGGGCACAATACCTCCCAGTGACACAATTGATCGAGTCCATTGACATCAATGATGGGGCACAATACCTCCCAGTGACACAATTGATCGAGTCCATTGACATCAATAATGGGGCACAATTCCTCCCAGTGACACAATTGATATGGTCAATTGACATCAATGATGGGGCAGAATTTCTCCCACTGACACCAAACAATGGGGCATTATTTTTTTTCCACTGACGTGGGGACCTTTTCTACTCCAACTGGCCACAGTCTGGCCTTTGTGAAGTTTGAAGGACTGGCCCTTTGTTTAGAAAGTCTGGAGACCCCTGATCTAAAGTATCCAAAACAAAAAATAAAGGGTTTTCTTTGCTACATTGCTGTCTATATCATGGTCCTTGTGTTGGAGCACAGCCAAAACATAGAAGAGTCTCTCCTGATATGTTCTATCCCTCAGACCTTTCACCGCTTTTGTTGTCCATCTCTGAACTTGTTCTGTCTTCTCAGAAAGTGAAGTCTCTGAAACTGTACACAGTATTCTAAATTAGGTCTAAAGATCTATATAGAGGAATCAGGACCTCCTTCCTCCTGCCGGTGACCCCTCTAGTGATATAAGGATCTTTATAGAGGAATCAGGACCTCCTTCCTCCTGCTGGTGACCCCTCTAATGATATAAAGATCTATTTAGTGGAATCAGGACCTTCTTCCTCCTGCCAGAGACCCCTCTAGTGATATAAAGATTTATATAGAGGAAACAGGACCTCCTTCCTCCTGCCGGTGACCCTCTAGTGATATAAAGATCTATATAGAGGAATCAGGACCTCCTTCCTCCTGCTGGTGACCCCTCTAATGATATAAAGAGCTATATAGAGGAATCAGGACCTCCTTCCTCCTGCTGGTGTCCCCTCTAATGATATAAAGATCTACATAGAGGAATCAGGACCTCCTTTCTCCTGATGGTGACCCCTCTAGTGACAACTAAGGATCTATATAGAAGCATCAGGACCTCCCTCCTCCTGATGGTGACCCCTCTAGTGATATAAAGATCTATGTAGAGCAATCAGGACCTTCTTCCTCCTGCTGGTGACCCCTCTAGTGATATAAAGATCTATATAGAGGAATCAGGACCTCCTTCCTCCTGATGGTGACCCCTCTAGTGACAACTAAGGATCTATATAGAGGCATCAGGACCTCCTTCCTCCTGATGGTGACCCCTCTAGTGATATAAAGATCTATGTAGAGCAATCAGGACCTCCTTCCTCCTGGGACCCCTCTAGTGATATAAAGATCTATATAGAGGAATCAGGACCTCCTTCCTCCTGATGGTGACCCCTCTAGTGACAACTAAGGATCTATATAGAGGCATCAGGACCTCCTTCCTCCTGATGGTGACCCCTCTAGTGACAACTAAGGATCTATATAGAGGAATCAGGACCTCCTTCCTCCTGCTGTTGACCCCTTTAGTGATATAAAGATCTATATAGAGGCATCAGGACCTCCTTCCTCCTGATGGTGACCCCTCTAGTGACAACTAAGGATCTATATAGAGGAATCAGGACCTCCTTCCTCCTGCTGGTGACCCCTCTAGTGACAACTAAGGATCTATATATGGAAATGATGTTTAGTTTCTTGCACAATTGAATGTGGACATATACCTTTGGTTGTATTTTCCAGATGTTAAACCAAAAACTTGCAGTGTAAACAGGTTTGGTCCAACATCTTCTTTGCACCCCAAAGGAGTAACGGCTGCTTCGGAACACACTGTTTTGATTACAAAGTGGGTGTTGAGGGTTACTGACAATAAAACAAATTATCGAACTCTCTTTGAAACTTCGCCCTAAAGATTCCGGCAGTTTCTCATCTGAGTTCTGCAGGCTGAGGGCTGGCAGGGACCTGAGCCAGGAGACGGATTAAAATAGATCCAATTTTGTTTTTTGTTTTTTTTAATGTGGTTTATTTTGCCTTAGAAGGGCACAGAATATTGTGTGTCAGAAATACAATGTCTCCATGTAGATCTTTCATTGAGATGACGTAGCTTTACCAAGAAAGCAGAATGTACAGAGCAATGACGCAATGGTGATGATTTACTAAAACTGGAGGGTGCAAAATCTGGTGCAGCTGTGCATGGCAGCCAATCAGCTTCCAGCTTCAGCTTGTTCAGATCAGCTTTAACACAAAAAAAAAATGGGAAGCTGATTGGTTTCTATGCGCAGCTGCACCAGATTTTGCACCCTCCAGTTTTAGTAAATCAACCCCAATGACAGTCACATCATTCTCCATAAAACCCTGGAAGGAGCAAAGTGCAACAACCAGACCGATCACACAAATCCATCCTGGACTGGACTATTGTGGGGGTTATTTACTAAAACTGGAGGGTGCAACATCTGCGCAGCTCTGTATAGAGACCAATCAGCTTCCAGGCTTTATTGTGAACGCTTCATTGAAGAAGCTGAAGTTAGAAGCTGATTGGCTGCCATGCACAGCTGCACCAGATTCTGAGTGCCCCAGTTAAATCTCCCCCAAGGTTTTGTCTGAAACTTGGTGCCCCAGAGCAATGACACACTGATATGTGGGGGGTCCCAGAATAATGACACGCTGATACTTGGAGGCCCCAGAACAATGATACACTGACACTTGGGGGTCCCAGAGCAATGACACACTGATATGTGGGGGTCCCAGAATAATGACATGCTGATACTTGGAGGCCCCAGAACAATGACACACTGACACTAGGGGATCCAGAACAATGACACACTGACACTAGGGGATCGAGAACAATGACACACTGACACTTGGAGGTCCCAGAACAATGACACACTGACACGTGGGGGTCCCAGAACAATGACACACTGACACGTGGGGGTCCCAGAACAATGACATACTGATAGTTGGGAGCATAGAACAATGATACACTGACACTTAGGAGCATAGAACAATGACACACTGACACTTGGGAGCATAGAACAATGATACACTGACACTTGGGATCCCAGAACAATGATACACTGACACTTGTGATCCCAGAACAATGACACACTGACACTTGGGGGTCCCAGAACAATGACACACTGATACTTGGGGGTCCCAGAACAATGACACACTGATACTTGGGGGGTCCCAGAACAATGACACACTGACACTTGGGGGTCCAGAACAATGACATACTGATACTTGGGGTCCCAGAACAATGACACAGTGATACTTGGGGGTCCCAGAACAATGACACACTGACACTTGGGGCCCAGAACAATGACACCCTGACACTTGGGGGTCCAGAACAATGACACACTGATACTTTGGGGTCCAGAACAAAGACACCCTGACACTTGGGGGTCCAGAACAATGATACACTGACACTTGGGGGTCCAGAACAATGATACACTGACACTTGGGGGTCCAGAACAATGATACACTGACACTTGAGGATCAGTAACAAGGACACACTGATATTTGGGGGTCTCAGAACAATGGCACACCTTGTCATTGGGCCAGTGACACCATTAACCAGGTGAAGGTGCTGATCCCGTATGGAGTATTTGCAGCAGTGCAGTAAACCCTCTCCATATATCAGCCAGTGTTCCTGAATGCAGATGATGAAGTGATCAGAACTCATAACTGGCGGTAATATTACATCTTGAAGGACTGATTGCCATAAGGACCGGTACTTCTGCAGAGGATCAATCCTCTGATTCGGGGGTTTGTCGGTAATCCAGACCTCTTTGCTGAGTGGGTCACATTTGGTGCCAGCAGCAGGTCCAACACATTCCTTCCAAGTCACATCTGACAGCCAAGAAGTCAGTAATCATCTTGGCTCCGCATATTAATGAGCGGACGCGGTGTGCTCGCCATGTGCCTGTCCGCCCATTTCACAAAAACAAAATACTGGGAATAGCTGGGATAAGCGTCTTCTACAAGCCCATCTGTCACACATAAGCACCCGTCATTCACCACCCCACACCGGTCTGATTTATACTGAGAGCACCAAAGGAGCGTAACATGTCACATCCAGGATTTATACATTGCCGACACGTGTCTGATGTTGGCCATTTCATCCTTTGTAAATGGTGCAAATATCCGATTACCGGTCAGAGCTCCGAGTGGCCCTTCCATGCACATTTGTCAATTATCCTTTGGAATTATTTATTTCAGGTACTTATATAGCCATCAATGTACACAGCGCTTTACATATATATTGTACATTCACATCAGTCCCCGCCCCCGAGGAGCGTACAATCTAAGGTCCCTAACTCACATTCATACATACACATACTAGGGACAATTTAGACAGGAGCCAATTAACCTACCAGTATGTCTTTGGAGTGTGGGAGGAAACCGGAGTACCCGGAGGAAACCCACGCAGGCACAGGGAGAACATGCAAACTCCAGGCAGGTGGTGCTGTGGTTGGGATATATAAATCTTTATATCACTAGAGGGACCACCAGCAGGAGGAAGGAGGTCCTGTTTCCTCTATATAGGTCTTTATATCACTAGAGGGGTCACCAGCAGGAGGAAGGAGGTCCTCTATACCTACCAGCATGTCTTTGGAGTGTGGGAGGAAACCCACACAGGCACAGGGAGAACATGCAAACTCCAGTCAGTCCCTAACCCTCAAGGGGCGTACAATCTAAGGTCCCTAACTCACATTCATACATACACATACTAGGGACAATGTAGACAGGAGCCAATTTACCTACCGGCATGTCTTTGGAGTGTGGGAGGAAACCGGAGTACCCGGAGGAAACCCACGCAGGCACAGGGAGAACATGCAAACTCCAGTCAGTCCCTAACCCTCAAGGGGCGTACAATCTAAGGACCCTAACTCACATTCATACCTACACATACTAGGGACAATTTAGACAGGAGCCAATTAACCTACCAGCATGTCTTTGGAGTGTGGGAGGAAACAAGAGGACCTGGAGGAAACCCACACAGGCACAGGGAGAACATGCAAACTCCAGTCAGTCCCTAACCCTCAAGGGGCGTACAATCTAAGGTCCCTAACTTATATTCACACATACTAGGGCCAATGTAGACAGGAGCCAATTAACTTACCAGCATGTCTTTGGAGTGTGGGAGGAAACCGGAGTACCCGGAGGAAACCTACGCAGGCACAGGGAGAACATGCAAACTCCGGGCAGGTGGTGCCGTGGTTGGAATTTATTTATTTCAGGTACTTATATAGCGCCGTCAATTTACGCAGCACTTTACATATATATTGTACATTCACATCAGTCCCTAACCCTCAAGGGGCATACAGGGGCGGACTGACAACTCATGGGGCCCCCGGGCAATAGGGGATCATGGGGCCCCTGTGTCCTTGCCCAAACTCAAAAAAGCCTATAAAAAAGGTACCAGGGACATCTCATGGGGCCCCCTACTGACCCAGTGCCCAAGTTTCCAAATGGTGAGTCTGCCCCTGGGGGCGTACAATCTAAGGTCCCTAACTCACATCCATACATACACATACTAGGGTCAATGTAGACAGGAGGCAATTCACCTACCAGCATGTCTTTGGAGAGTGGGAGGAAACTGGAGGACCCGGAGGAAACCCACGCAGGCACAGGGAGAACATGCAAACTCCAGGCAGGTGGTGCTGTGGTTGGGATTTGAACCAATGACCCGAGTACTGCCAGCCGGAAGTGCTAACCACTTAGCCACTGTGCTGCCATTGGAATGTGTTTAAATCTTGAATGTTCTTTTACTTCCACCTCTCATTCTGCAAATTTGTGCATCAAAATGTAGGGTTAATTGACTTGTTTGTGGTGCGTTATGTTGTGTTTTAATGTGCATTGTGTTACGGCAGCCGACTAAAATGAACGCGCGGCCAATGCACCCCTGTACCTTAGGGCCCATTCACACTATGGTATTGCAATAACACGCACATTAAAGTGTCAGTACAATCAGTCTGTAGATGCAGTAAAGCGCGCTTGTTATACTCACTGTGGAACCTAAGGGGTTAATCCTCCGCATTGTGTAAAAACACTGTTTGATCCTGTCTTCTCTGATCCTCCCCTTCTTCCAGTGTCCCCCTCTTATCTTCTGATAAGACATAGCGCGTGCAGACACTTTGCACATGCTCAGTTTAGTGTGCGTTGCTAGAAAGGCTTTTTATTTTTCTTGGGCAAGTGTATGTGATCAGCAGAGGGCCAATCGGCAGAGGTCAGGGGTTCTGCATCCTCCTAGAGCAGAAAGAAAACTCCTCCTATAAGCTTTAACCAGTGCTCTGCTGGACACTGATAGCAGTCACAAGACCGCTCTATACTGCTGATGAGAAAAGGGATTTAGCATTAGTTTATGTTTACTAAAACAATTGCATTTCCGTGTTCTGCGTACTGTGGGTTCAAGGCTTGATAAAGTATTATGAACCGTTTCAGAGTTATTAAAAAACTGGTAGGGAAGTGCAGTGTGCTGACATCAGACCAGTATGGGATGGATGCAAAATTAGCATGGTGGTGGAAAAAAAAATGGAAAAGAGGAGGATTGATTATTCCTGCATTTGGGGCCATTCAAAAGGAATGCATTGCCTTCCCACAGTGATAAATATTGTGAATGGGTCCCTTTCACTGTAGAGCACAGCTGTTCTCAGCGGCCATTTTCAGACAGGACTGTAGATGGCGCCACAGGCCTTTCCTGTGAATGGTCTACATGAGGAGTCATTAGGCTTCTATCAACATCCTCATCACCACTTCTGTCATCATTGGTGATCATGATGTGAATGTACAATATATACATGTAAAGTGCGGAGGAAATTCATGGTTCCATATAAGTACCTGTAATACCAATAATAATAATTGGTACATCATTCAATGTACATTTTTAAATACAAGCCATGTAAGTACCTGAATGTGACCTGGCATCAGCTTTTTGCAGTCCCTGTACAGCAGGGCTGGAGTGCGAGAAGAAGGAAGAAGTACAGGGAGTCAATCAGGTCATGAACTGATAATAAACACGCTGATAGGAGGAGAGAGCAGAGTGACAGAGAGATGAGCTCATCAGTCTGCTGTTTCTCCTTTTCAGAGGAAGAATGATGCCAGCAAGCAGAATGAGGACATCTAGTGGTGCAAAAGACGTACTGCAAGGGAAATCTCTGTATTAAAGCTCAATATTGCTGTACAGCTGTCAAATCTTCATCTTTTAATTGTTTCTTAATTTTTATTTATTTTTTTGGCTAGAAAAAAAAATGTGTGTGTATGTATATATATATATATATATATATATATATATATATATATATACACACACTATATTGCCAAAAGTATTGGGCCACCAGCCTTTCCACGCACATAAACTTTAATGGCCTCCCAGTCTTAGTCCGTAGGGTTCAATATTGAGTCAGCCCCCCCCCAGCCTTTCCACACACATGAACTTTAATAGCCCCCCCCCAGTCTTAGTCCGTAGGGTTTAATATTGGTTTGGCCCCGCCCTTTGCAGCTATAACAGCTTCAACTCTTCTGGGAAGGCCGTCCACAAGGTTTAGGAGGGTGTCTATGGGAAGGTTGGACCATTCTTCCAGAAGCACATTTGTCAGGTCAGGCACTGATGTCGGGGGAGGAGGCCTGGCTCGCAGTCTCCGCTCTAATTCATCCCAAAGGTGTTCTATGGGGTTGAGGTCAGGACTCTGTGCAGGACAGTCAAGTTCCTCCACCCCAAACTGGCTCCTCCATGTCTTTATGGACCTTGCTTTGTGCACTGGTGCGCAGTCATGTTGGAACAGGAAGGGGCCATCCCCTTGGTATGCTGACACCTTAAGAGTTCCCTTCACTGGAATTAGGGGGCCAAGTCTAACCCCTGAAAAACAACCCCACACCATAATCCCCCCTCCCAGGGGCAGACTGAAAACTCATGGGGCCCCCGGGCAATAGGGGATCATGTGGCCCCTGTGTCCTCGCCCACACTCAAATCACACCCAAAAAAGCCTATGAAAGGTACCAGGGACATCTCATGGGGCCCCCTACTGACCCCAGGCCCTTGGGCAGTGCCCAAGTTCCCCAATGGTCAGTCCGCCCCTGCCCCGTACACCAAACTTTACACTTGGCACAATGCAGTCAGGCAAGTACCGTTCTCCTGTCAACCGCCAAACCCAGACACGTCCATCAAATTGCCAGACAGAGAAGCATGATTGATCACTCCAGAGAACACATTTCCACAGCTCTAGAGTCCAGTGGCGGCGTGCTTTACACTAGGCCATCTGACGCTTTGCATTGCACTTGGTGATGGAAGGCTTGGATGCAGCTGCTCGGCCATGGAAACCCATTCCATGAAGCTCTCCACGCACTGTTGTTGTGCTCATCTGAAGGCCACACCAAGTTTGGAGGTCTTTAGCTATTGACTCTGCAGACAGTTGGCGACTTCTGCGCACTGTGCGCTTCAGCATGCGCTGACCCCGCCCTGTCATGTGACGTGGCCTACCACTTGGTGGCTGAGTTGCTGTTGTTCCCAGTTGCTTCCACTTTGTTATAATCCCACTAACAGTTGAGCGTGGAATATTTAGTAGCCAGGAAATGTCACGGATGGACTTATTGCCCAGGTGGCCACCTATCACGGGACCACGCTTGGAGTCACTGAGCTCCTGAGAGCGACCCATTCTTTCACCAATGTTTGTAGAAGCCGTCTGCATGCCTAGGGGCTTGTATACACCTGTGTCCATGGAGGGGATTGGAACACCTGAATCACATGATTTGGAGGGTGGGCCCAATAGTTTTGGCAACATAGTGTACATATATATATATATACTGTATATATGTCTTTTGTTTCCCTTCAAATCCTTCCTCATACCTAGGTGTGTATGTTTATTCTGTTTTATTTTCCTTCACGTTGTAAGATAAACAATGGATCGGGCTCAAGTTCATGTAGGAAGAACAGGTTGTACCGGTTCCCATTGTGGTTTGCCCCCACTGTATCCCGGCAGGTCTTCTCCATTCGTGGTTTGGAACCATCAGCCAACATGCCAGCTTGGCACTGCACGGGATCCACCGACCAGGACACACCAGGTAAATACAGCGAATGTGTGAGCTGCGGGAACATTGTGCACTGTGGACAGACGGGCTGTGGGGGGATGGGTTCACTTTGCCTTAAAACACTATGTAAGGAGTATCACCTATAAAGCGGAGAATTTGACATTCACCAAATATTCTGTGCGGGTGAATCTTCCTGGTGCTTGTGCTTTAAATCACTGGTAATGATTAATCACAAATGATGAATTAAACTCTTTATATATGTATATGCCCATACACAGTAATATATATATATATATATATATATATATATATACATATACCTAAAGCACGAGAGGGAAAGATATGCAAAAAAGAACTCCTTACAATTAAAACAGTTAAGTCTCTTTTGTGGACTTGCTGGAGAGTGTGATGGGGATTTTGTATTGTTCCTTAGAATGCCTCGCCCATGTCCAACTTTCCCTTAGACTGCCATTTTTTGCTTTCTTGGATTTGGTGCAGCAGATATACACTTTTTCGGGAGCCTTGAGGCTTTGGCTGTGTTTCTGGACGTTTAAGTAGGATGGAGCTCAATTAATTCATATTTATATAGAACGAGGCAGTGTGGTTGCACAAGTACTTACAAATGTATGTAACAAAAACCTCTGTTTTTATCCTAAATGTTGAAGATGTTGAACTAGGTTTCCTGTGCTGACTTGTGTTCTGCGGATGTTCTGGAAAAGAATGTCCTGATTATAGGACCTTTATATCACTAGGGGGGTCACCAGCAGGAGGAAGGAAGTCCTGATTCCTCTATATAAATCTTTATATCACTAGAGGGACCACTAGCAGGAGGAAGGAGGTCCTGGTTCCTCCACAAAGATCTTTATATCACTGGAGGGGTCTCCGGCAGGAGGAAGGAAGTCCTGATTCCTCTATATAAATCTTTATATCACTAGAGGGACCACTAGCAGGAGGAAGGAGGTCCTGGTTCCTCCACAAAGATCTTTATATCACTGGAGGGGTCTCCGGCAGGAGGAAGGAGGTCCCGATTCCTCTATATAGATCTTTATATCACTGGAGGGGTCTCCGGCAGGAGGAAGGAGGTCCCAATTCCTCTATATAGATCTTTCTATCACTAGAGGGGTCACCAGCAGGAAGAAGGAGGTCCTGATTCCTCTATATAGATCTTTCTATCACTAGAGGGGTCACCAGCAGGAGGAAGGAGGTCCTGATTCCTCTATATAGATCTTTCTATCACTAGAGGGGTCACCAGCAGGAAGAAGGAGGTCCTGATTCCTCTATATAGATCTTTATATCACTAGTGGGGTCACCAGCAGGAAGAAGGAGGTCCTGATTCCTCTATATAGATCTTTATATCTCTAGAGGGGTCACCAGCAGGAGGAAGGAGGTCCTGATTCCTCTATATAGATCTTTATATCACTAGTGGGGTCACCAGCAGGAGGATGGAGGTCCTGTTTCCTCTATATAGATCTTTATATCACTAGTAGGGATGGGCTGCATGTTTGAGTCGAACATAATTTTGACTCGAACATGGGCCATTTGTGTGTTCGCTGACTTTGCCCGCTGCACCCCACAATGCAGTGCGCCCTGACAGGCTTTGACCAATCACAGCGTGTGATGATGTCACAAGCAGGCGGGTTTTTTTTTTTCTTCGGGTAGCAGTGGCTACTAATCACCAGAGGGATCACCAGCAGGATGAAGGAGGTTCTTATTCCTCTATATAGATCTTTATATCACTAGAGGTGTCACCGGAAGGAGGTCCTGATTCCTCTCTATAAATCTTTATATCAGTAGAGGGGTCACCGGAAGGAGGTCCCGATTCCTCTATGTAGATCTTTATATCAGTAGAGCAGTTACCGGCAGGAGGAAGGAGGTCCTGATTCCTCTATATAGATCTTTATATCACTAGAGGGGTCACCGGCAGGAGGAAGGAGGTCCTGAGTGCTCTATATAGATCTTTACATCACTAGAGGGGTCACCAGTGGGAGGAAGGAGGTCCTGATTCCCCTATATAGATCTTTATATCACTAGAGGGGTCACCAGCAGGAGGAAGGAGGTCCTGATTCCTCTATATAGATCTCTATATCACTAGAGGGGTCATCGTCAGGAGGAAGGAGGTCCTGATTCCTCTATATAGATCTTTATATCACTAGAGGGGTCATCGTCAGGAGGAAGGAGGTCCTGATTCCTCTATATAGATCTTTATATCACTAGAGGGGTCACCATCAGGAGGAAGGAGGTCCTGATCCCTCTATATAGATCTTTATATCACTAGAGGGGTCATTGTCAGGAGGAAGGAGGTCCTGATTCCTCTATATAGATCTTTAGTTAAACCTCATTTAGAACACAGTGTCCAGATCTGGAGCTCTAAATTACATTATGATAGAACATATGATACATACATACATATGATAGAACAAGTCCAGAGACGGGCAACAAAAATGGTGAAAGGTCTGAGGGACAAAATATATCAGGAGGGACTACAGGAACATAATGTTTTCAATCTGGAGGAAATAAGATAAGGATGGACATGACTGAAACCTTCAAATACATAAAGGGAGTGAATAAGGTTGAAGAAGGCACAATTTTCAACACTAACCTTGGAATTTACCAAAAGAGTCTGGCCCTAGCATTGTGTTGTCAGTGCAGGAGGACAACCAGGTTGTTTCAAGCTATGAATAAGCTGGTCACTTATGGTGTCTATTTACTGGAGAGACACCACGAAGGATCAAGAAATAACAATATGAAATACAGGGGTCCGGTAATATTGCTCTAAATTGGATCCTATGTTCTTAGGGTTTATTCATTGCCATCTTTCCTTTACCATTTTCATTGCTGTTTGGTAAGTCATTGAAATGACTGTTAATCAGGAAAATACATTCCAGGTGCATCAAAACAAAAGGTGTAGAATGCCCTGCACTTTGAAGGTGTTCCATTTTTCTGGCCCTCCAAATGCCATTGTGCCATTGTTCTAGGACTCTCAAGTCTCAGTGTCATTGTTCTTGGACTTCCAAATGTCATTGTGTCATTGTTCTAGGACTCTCAAGTCTCAGTGTGTTATTGCTCTTGGACCCGCAATATCAGTGTGTCATTGTTCTAGGACTCAAGTCTCAGTGTGTCATTGTTCTTGGATCTGCAATATCAGTGTGTCATTGTTCTAGGACTCAAGTCTCAGTGTGTCATTGTTCTTGGATCTGCAATATCAGTGTGTCATTGTTCTAGGACTCCCAAGTCTCAGTGTGTCATTGTTCTTGAACCCTTGGACCCTCAAATATTAGTGTGTTATTGTTCTTGAACCTGCAAGTCTTGGTGTGTCATTGTTCTTGGACCTCCAAGTGTCAGTGTGTCATTGTTCTTGGGCCTCCAAGTATCCATGTGTCATTGTTCTTGGACCTCAAAGTGTCGGTGTGTCACTGTTCTTGAACTTCCAAGTGTCAGTGTGTCATTGTTCTAGGACCCTCAAGTTTCCATGTTTTTGGACCCTCAAGTGTCAGGGTGTCCTTGTTCTTGGACCTCCAAGTGTCAGCGTGTCCTTGTTCTTGGACCTCCAAGTGTCAGTGTGTCATTGTTCTTGGACCTTCAAGTGTCAGCGTGCCAACTACTTAGCTCTCTCACAAGGGTGCATTAGGGTCTTTGGTCCAGTCTTAGCTGAGACCCACCATTTTTGCAAGGCTCCAGTAGGTGCACAGAGCAATAGGGGAGCACATGAAAGCAATGGAGGTACCAACTATACTTAAATGGGTAAAGCACAGGTCTGCATTAAGTCCATTGCCTTCATACATAAATACTAGAGGATGTGGATTCCTTTTCAGCAACTTTTCCCATTTTGTACCCCTTCTCACTGATCTGCATGGCGTGCCCCTGTCCCTAGTGACTGTCATATGTCATCTCTCAAACATCAGTCTTTGGCTGCCCTGAGCCTCCATTGCTGTGTCATTAGGAAACAGTGTATCAGATCTGCTTCATAGAGAAGATAAAGTCACCTTGTATGATTACGACTCCATAAAACAGAAAGGTCAAATGCTTATTTCGGACTCCTACCCCGAGCACCTCGGCCTGTAACAGACGTCAGCGGTGGAGGATTAAGTTCCGTCATCTGTGATTCATGATAACAATTTGGGCTGCTGGAGGTTTACAATATATATGTGAGATGGGTGAGGAGCTTTGTTTAAAGTGCATCATTAGATATTTTTTCCTATTGATTTGGAGTGTTTAAGTGTTGCAAACTCGGTCAAATGTTTTATTGTGTCCCCAGTAGGAAGATTCACCTTGTTTGTCCTGGTCACCATTGGTTGTCACCACAAGACATGCAGATGGAAATCTTTCAATGGGGACTGGGCTCCCAATGTTAGTGTGTCATTGTTCTGACCCCATAGTGATAGTGTGTCATTGTTTTGGGCCCCCAAGCATCAATGTAGGAATGTCAAGGTCCCAAGAGTCAGTATATCCTTGTTTTGGGGTGCCAAAAGTTGGGGTGTACTTTCTCTGGCCCCCAACTGTCTTCTCCTTGCCCTCAAATGTCAGTGTGTAATTGTTCTGAGACCCCTTATATTCATTGCCCTGGACTCCATGGGGGTGATTTACTAAAGCTGGAGAGTGCTAAATCTGGTGCAGAAACCAATCAGCTTCCAGGTTGCACTGCCAAAGCTTAACTGGACAAGCTGACGTTAGAAAGTTAGAAGCTGATTGGCTACCATGTACAGCTGCACCAGATTCTGAGTGCTCCACTTTTAGTATATCTCCCCTCAAGTGTCAGTGTGTCATTGTTCTGAGACCCCCTCCCCCAAACTTCATTGTTCTGGGATCCCCAAGTGTCAGTGTGTCATTGCTGTGGGACCCCAAAACATTAGTGTGTCATTGTCATGGACCCCTATGTGTCAGTTTGTCATTGTTTAGGCCCCAAAGTGATAGTGTGGCATTGTTTTGGGCCCTCAAGTATCAATGTAAGAATGTCAAGGTCCCAAGTGTCAGTATATCCTATTTTTTGGGAACCACAAGTTGGGGTGTACTTTCTCTGGCTCCAAAGTGTGTTCAACTTGCCCTCAAGTGTCAGTGTGTCATCATTCTGAGACCCCCCCCAAATGTAATTGTTGTGGAATCCCCAAGTGTTATTGAATCATTGCTCTGGGACTCCAAAACATAACATGTCATTATCACAGACCCCTATGTGTCAGTTTGTCATTGTTTTATTGATAGTCAGTCTTTTATTGCTCTTGGACCTCCAACTGTCAGTATGTCATTGTTCTTGGATCCCCAAATGTCATTGTTCTGAGATCCTCTCCCCAAATGTCATTGTTCTGGGATCCCCAAGTGCCAGTGTGCCATTGTTCTGGGATCCCCAAGTGTCAGTGTGCCATTGTTCTGGGATCCCCAAGTGTCAGTGTGTCATTGTTCTGAGACCCTCCAAATGTCATTGTTCTGGGATCCCCAAGTGTCAGTGTGTCATTGGTGTCATTGTTCTGAGACCCTCCAAATGTCATTGTTCTGCGAGCTCCAACTGTCAGTATGTCATTGTTCTGAGCACGGGCGGACTAACAACTCATGGGGCCCCCGGGCAATAGGGGATCCTGGGACCCCTGTGTCCTTGCCCAAACTCAAAATAGCCTATGAAAAAGGTACCAGGGGCATCTCATGGGGCCCCCTACTGACCCCGGACCCTTGTGAAAAAGGTACCAGGGGCATCTCATGGGGCCCCCTACTGACCCCGGACCCTCGGGCAGTGCCCGAGTTTCAAAATGGTCAGTCCGCCCCTGGTTCTGAGACCTCCTGGTGTCAAATGTCATTGTTCTGGGATCCCCAAGTATCAGTGTTCCATTGTTCTGGAATCCCCAAGGGTCAGTGTGTCATTGTTCTGAGACCCCCCCCCCCCCGAAAATGACATTATTCAGGGATCCCCAAGTGTCAGTGTGTCATTGTTCTAGGACCCCAAAGTGTAAGTGTGTCATTGTTCTGAGACCCTTCAAATATTATTGTTCTGGGAGCCCCAACTGTCAGTATGTCATTGTTCTGAGACCCCCTGATGTTATCATGCAATTGTCCCCAAGTGTCAGTGCGTCATTGTTCTGGGACCCCCAAGTGTCAGTGTGTCATTGTTCTGGGACCCCAAGTGTCAGTGTGTCATTATTCAGGGATCCCCAAGTGTCAGTGTGTCATTGTTCTGGGACCCCCAAGTGTCAGTGTGTCATTGTTCAGGGACCCCAAGTGTCAGTGTATCATTGTTCTGAGACCTACAAATGTCATTGTTCTGGGACCCCCAAGTGCCAGTGTGTCATTGTTCTGGGACCCCAAGTGTCAGTGTGTCATTGTTCGGAGACCCTCCAAATGTCATTGTTCTGGGAGCTCCAACTGTCAGTATGTCATTGTTCTGAGACCCCCCCCCCCCCCAATATGACATTATTCAGGGATCCTCAAGTGTCAGTGTGTCATTGTTCTAGGAGCCCCAAGTGTAAGTGTGTCATTGTTCTGAGACCCTTCAAATATTATTGTTCTGGGAGCCCCAACTGTCAGTATGTCACTGTTCTGAGACCCCCTAATGTTATTATGCAATTGTCCCCAAGTGTCAGTGTGTCATTGTTCTGAGACCTACAAATGTCATTGTTCTGGAATCCCCAAGTATCAGTGTGTCATTGTTCTGGGACCCCCAAGTGTTAGTGTGTCATTATTCAGGGATCCCAAAGTGTCAGTGTGTCATTGTTCTGGGACCCCCAAGTGTCAGTGTGTTATTGTTCTAGGACCCCCAAGTGTAAGTGTGCCATTGTTCTGAGACCTACAAATGTCATTGTTCTGGGACCCCCAAGTGTCAGTGTGTCATTGTTCTGTGACCTCCAAGTGTCATCATGTCACTGTACTGACCCCCTAAGTGTCGGTTCGTCATTGTTTTATCGCCCCAAGTGTCAGTGTGTTATTGTTCTAGGACCCCCAAGTGTAAATGTGACATTGTTCTGAGACCTACAAGTGTCGTTGTGCTGGGATCCCCAAGTATCAGTTTGTCATTGTTCTGGGACCCCCAAATGTCAGTATGTCATTGTTCTGGGACCCCCAAGTGTCATCATGTCACTGTACTGACCCATAAGTGTTGGTTTGTCATTGTTTTATCGCCCCAAGTGTCAGTGTCTCATTGTTCTGAGATCCTCGAGTGTCAGCAAATCTTCTTCTGAGACTCCCATGTGCTCTTCATCCTCCTCATTGTCAGTTCTTATATATGACCATTAGCAGGACAATATAAGACCCCGTTTGAACACTTAGGCTCGGCCTATATTAGCAATTACTTCTTGTTTCTTCTGAGACATTTAAGTGCTTAGAAGTGATTATCTCATATGTAGCACTGAAGTCAATGTGATGCTTCTTAGTAATGTGTCAACAGGCAGTTAAAGTTCTAAAAACAGATATTTAACCACCTATATAGAGCTTTAACTTAACTGGCAAATTTTGAACAAAGTCAGCTCATTCTAAGCTTGTTTTGTAGAGGACATTGAGCAATAAAATCTCATCAATGTTTCACGATACCTCCCCAACCGACAGAACCTCTCCATAAAATCTGCTCCTATTCCTGAGTGAAAATTCCAGCACTGAACCTTCACCTGCCTGGTGGAGGCTTTCCACCTAAACCTCCCTCCAGGTCCCTAATAATCTAATGGACGTATAATTGGTTTTCTCATTAACTCGGCTCTGTGGTAGAAATACCCACCTTCAAAAATAATATACACCGGATTCTGTACCTACCATGAAATGCACACGGGTCACTGTGACACAGGCAGGACTACTGTACACGAGGACAGCGGACAGACTGAAGAGACGAGGCAAGAGCGAAAGCGAGAAAGAGCAAAGCAGAACACAGAGATGACACTGGTATGGAGCAATCTGTGCAGGTCTGGTCTTCCTTTTTTATTTTTACCTTCCATTGGTTTCTATTGGTCTTCTGTATATTTTGTGTTTACACATTTTGCATTGACACACCAGCAACACGTATCCAATTTGTGTGTTTTGTTTTGTCCTATCATTTGAATTGTATTTTTATTATTGATACAATGTATCTCTGAGCAAACTTAAAACAAAATATGCAATAGATACACATTTTCCCAGGATAAAGACCCTGGAATTAATTTTTTTATTAGGTATTTATATAGCGCTGTCAATGTACATAGCGCTTTACATATATATTGTACATTCACATCAGTCCCTAACCCTCAAGGGGTGTACAATCTAAAGTCCCTAACCCTCAAGGGGTGTACAATCTAAGGTCCCTCACCCTCAAGGGGCGTACAATCTAAGGTCCCTAACCCTCAAGGGGCGTACAATCTAAGGTCCCTAACCCTCAAGGGGTGTACAATCTAAGGTCCCTAACCCTCAAGGGGTGTACAATCTAAGGTCCCTAACCCTCAAGGGGTGTACAATCTAAGGTCCCTAACTCACATTCATACATACACATACTAGGGCCAATTTAGACAGGAGCCAAGTCACCTACCAGCATGTCTTTGGAATGTGGGAGGAAACCAGAGTACCCGAAGGAAACCCACGCAGGCACAGGGAGAACATGTAAACTCCAGGCAGGTGGTGCCATGGTTGAGATTTGAACCAACGACCCGAGTACTGCCAGGCGGAAGTGCTAACCATTTAGCCACTGTGCTGCCCTAGCAATATGCACAAATGCCTGTTGTGGACTGACAACACAGGGCCTTTGCTGGACTGAAATTTAAAGAAATTATTATTATTATGAGTAGGATCCTCATATTCCTTCTGTACTGAAATGTATTGTAATTGCACTGTCTCCCTTCTATTGTAAAGCGCTCAAAAAAAATTGAGCGTCGTTTATTTTATATAGTATTTTTGCTGCTACTATGTGCACTTTTCAAGGCTGATTGGGACTTTTGCACTTATCAGTATCCATTGCGCCATCGAGCGTCTTTTATTTTATTTTATTCTATTTATTATTATTATATACGGCATTTCATTCCTGCATTTAAAGCACAGAACTTTCAAAAGTCTTATGTTTGATGTTTTTTATGCATTTATAGTTTTTGCTAGCGCTGCATGTTTGATATGTTGATGCTATATAAATATATAATATATATATATATATATATATATATATATACATACATACACATTATAATAATAATATTAATAATAATAATAATAATAATATTATTATTTTAATAATATAGTTTTTTTGCCTAATTGATGAACTAATAATGGTATGGTTTAACATTCATGTGCTCACATTTGTCTGAAGTTTTTATATATTGATCATCTATTCAGTGTTACCTGACATTTATTTTTGTACATTCATTACTATTAGCTATTCGGTTTTGTAAAGGTTATTTTTTTTTAATAATAATAAACATGTTAGACTCACCTGCTCTGTGTAATGGTTTTGCACAGAGCAGCCTTGATCCTTCTCTTCTCAGGTCCCCTGACAGCAGTCCTGGCTCCGCCCCCCCTGCTGAATTTATTTATTTCAGGTACTTATATAGCGCCATCAATTTATATATATATTGTACATTCACATCAGTCCCTGACCCTCAAGGGGCGTACAATCTAAGGTCCCTAACTCACATAATGTGTAATACATACACATACTAGGGACAATGTAGACAGGAGCCAATTAACCTACCAGCATGTCTTTGGAATGTGGGAGGAAGGCAGAGTACCCGGAGGAAACCCACGCAGGCACAGGGAGAACATGCAAACTCCAGGCAGGGGGTGCCATGGTTGAGATTCGAAACAACAACCCCTAGTACTGCCAGGCGTAAGTGCTAACCATTTAGCCACTGTGCTGCCCAAATGCCCCCATAGCAAGCCACATGCTATGGGGGCACTCATTCCTACTCCCTTCCAAGCCGGCTCTGTGTGTCCATAAGACAGCTCAGCCTGTACCCGGTTCACTCCTCACTGGCTGTGATTGACAGCCAATGGCTCCCACTGCTGTGTCCCAGCCAATGAGGAGGAAGAGAGCCCGGAGAGCCACCACTCTCATGCACATCACTGGATTGAGATTGGGCTCAGGTAAGTAAAAGGAGGGCTGGGGGAGGAGGTACTGCACACTGAAGTTTTTTTTTTACCTTCATGCATAGAATGTATAGTTACATATATATAGTTAATTATAATTAGTCTGGCTGAACAAAGACAAAAGTCCATCTAGTTCAAACAAAGAAAAAAGTTATAATCCTATAACCCACAGTTGATCCAGAGGAAGGCAAAAAAACCCAGCAAAGCACGATCCAATTTGCTCCTGCAGGGGAAAAAAAATCCTTCCTGATCTGCCAAGAGGCAAAAAAAACCTTCAGCTTTTACAACCACTTTAAATATGACCCAGAGGAGGGGGCATTGTATTGATATCAGAATTAATATATAGATGTCCTTGTGGTTTTTTTTTTCCTTGGAGCCCCAAAACATGTTGCATACCTTTTGGATTGTCCCCCTGACTCTTATTAGAATAAAGTGTATCTAGACCTTTTAGCAGCGGCGTGGCACTTGAATTTCTATTTTCGTCTCAAAAAATGGTGTCCGTCCCGGCCCAGTTTGCTTTGGCTGAGCCACAGAATACCTCCCCCTCGTCTCATCTCATTAACAAAGAATGTTTTGCTTGTAGTCATCTCATATGTAGCCCACTGAAATCAATGGGATGCTTTTGGAGATAAGGGGTTGGGTAGAACTGGGAGGGCCGGCTAGAGTCCCTGAGATAACACAGGGAGAGAGCACAGGAAGTTATCAGATCACAGGATTCCTGGCAGGATCAACAAGTACTTTTTGCACCCAGTGAACAAATAAAACATTGTAATTGTATATCTAACTCTTTGAGGACCAAGGGACGTATTTGTCCCATGTTTTTAATTGCCTGTATCATCTGATTAAGAACTTAAAATACTTTTTTTTTTGGTTTGAGTCAAAATATTAGTTCTTATCAACAAATGGATCTAGCTTTTTGCCAATTATTTCAAGAAATGGCTTAGTTACAGCAACTGAAGTGTACGAACTTTAAAAACAAAAAATTGATTCTTTTGGCGTTCCGTAATCTTATGGTCCTCAAAGGGTTAACAGACCTAAGTTGAGCAAACAAGTTCATTGTTGGGGTTTAAATACACTTTTACTATGTAATGTAGGTGCTCCCTCTCTGCAGCAGCTGAAAGACGGCTTCTTCTCCACTCCCTCCCGCTGGCTTTCAGCTGCTACAGAGAGAGCCATACAGGGGATCGGTTCCAGTAACCGCCCCCCCCCCCCCACAGCACCCATTACCCTCCCTATATGTTTCCCACTGCTGCCCATGGCACTCAGTCTACCCCAGGGGTGGACTGACCATTTGGAAACTCGGGCACTGCCCAAGGGCCTGGGGTCAGTAGGGGGCCCCATGAGATGCCCCTGGTACCTTTTTCATAGGCTTTTTTGAGTTTGGGTAAGGACACAGGGGCCCCATGATCCCCTATTGCCTGGGGGCCCCACAAGTTGTCAGTCTGCCCCTGGTCTACCCCCTACCCCTGCAGTTCTGCCAGCCTTCCTCTTCTCCTTTCCACTGGCAGCTATAAGCACACAAAAGCATCCTTCAGGATGGTGAGTGGGGGAAGGGTCCGGCAAATATGTCACATTTACCAGCCCCTTCCTTTCCTGAATGAACATATTGAGTGCTTCATACCAATCACCCACTGTGTTCATTCATAACTAGTATAGTACACTGTGTTTATTTGGGGGGGGGGGGGAGCTTTCAGATTGGCTGTATGGGCCTCCATGGGTTCTAACAGCAGCCGTGTATACAAAAAAGAACAAAACAGGGCGCACTCTCCTCCTGCATTACCGTGATGATATGAAATTTATTATAAAAATACACAAAAAGATACTCAGAAGCCAAAAAGGTCATAAAAACAGAGACAAGAAGTCAAAGGATGTCAGTCGTGGACAGCATGAGTCTTCGGGTAAAGCTCTAACGCGTTTCGGGAGTCCCTTCCTCAGAGCAATAGATGAAAGCACAATGCATGGGAAGGATCCTTATATATGGGACTAAATGGAACCTCAGCAAGTGCAGGATTCCATTTTGAGTGCAGCAAGAGAGATTTGAACGCCGGTTTCTGGTTACTGTTACAGGTTACAACTATTTCATGCAGCACCAGTCAGCTTTCATCCTGACTAGGAATAATGTATGTTTAATTTCTGATTCCTCATGTAACCCTGAGGATGGCAGTCTCCAAATCCTCCGAAGAGCACTGGCCTGCTTCGGGATAGTTTACAAAGATTGAATTTGGACTATTTGGACTACCATCTCCGAATACTGAGCCAAATGTGTGCCAAGAAAACATTACGCTACTTAAAAGGTTCCCGCCCGGCCTATGGCCAGATGGCGGCCTGCAAAAAACCTCACCCCTCCGGGTGGACGCCATATGGTGTCCTTTCGGGCATGCGCAGTTTGCCTGTCCGCAGAGCCGCGCGATCTGTCACCGGCCGTGTACCTCGGGCACGGCCAATGACAGATCTGTGTACCGGCCCCATTGCCGGTACCATGTGACCTGCGGTGACCAATCACAGCAGGTCACATGACAGTTGTATACAATGGATGGCTTCCTTTCATGCCATCCATTGTATACAAGTGTGTCTAGCTGTGAATGGTCACAGTGATCACATGCTCAAGCTGGGCCAATCACAGCCCAGCTGTGACATGTGATTAGCCATGGCCAAATCACAGCTAAGCACAAAAAAAAAAAACCCTGAATGAATCGATGTCATTCAGGTAAATGCTTGCTTATAGCAAAGTAATTCTTTGCTATAAGCAAATTGTGTAAAAAAAAAAAATACTGATCACTTCCCCAAAGTAGTACAATGTTACTATGGTAACATTGTACTACTTTGGTCATAGTGAAATATGAAAAAAAATCTTAAAAAAAGAAAAAAAAATGTAATAAAAAATTAAAACTAATAAAAAAAAAAAGAAAAATTTAAAAAAAATTATAATTTTTTTTCATACTGTCGCCAGTCAGTGTCCCTGATCACCGCCATGCCAGTTATATGACGATGCTGTACTGCACTGGTGACAGTATGTAAAAAAAAAAATAGTGAAAATGTTTTACATTTTTTCATTTTCCCAAAAATTATGACAAAAAATTACAACTTCAAAAACCTCCGCATGCCTCTTATGAAATACGTCGGACTGTCTACTTTGCAAAAAGTGGTCATTTGGGGGATATCTGTACTGTTCTGACATTTGGGGGATATCTGTACTGTTCTGACATTTGGGGGATATCTGTCCTGTCCTGACATTTGGGGGATATCTGTCCTGACATTTGGGGGATATCTGTACTGTCCTGACATTTGGGGGATATCTGTACCGTCCTGACATTTGGGGGATATCTCTACTGTTCTGACATTTGGGGGATATCTGTACCATCCTGACATTTGGGGGATATCTGTACCGTTCTGACATTTGGGGGATATCTGTACCGTTCTGACATTTGGGGGATATCTGTACCGTTCTGACATTTGGGGGATATCTGTACCGTCCTGACATTTGGGGGCTATCTGTACCGTCCTGACATTTGGGGGCTATCTGTACTGTTCTGACATTTGGGGGATATCTGTACTGTTCTGACATTTGGGGGATATCTGTACCGTCCTGACATTTGGGGGCTATCTGTACCGTCCTGACATTTGGGGGCTATCTGTACCGTCCTGACATTTGGGGGCTATCTGTACCGTCCTGACATTTGGGGGCTATCTGTACCGTTCTGACATTTGGGGGATATCTGTACCGTTCTGACATTTGGGGGCTATCTGTACTGTTCTGACATTTGGGGGATATCTGTACTGTTCTGACATTTGGGGGATATCTGTACTATCCTGACATTTGGGGGATATCTGTACTGTCCTGACATTTGGGGGATATCTGTACTGTTCTGACATTTTTGGACCTCAAGAAATTAAATTGGCCGTCAGTACTTCAGGATTGATCAATATTCATATATTTCCCATAGTTTGTGAACTCTATAACTTTCCTACAAACTAAATAATACATCCTAATTTGGGTTATTTTCACCAAAGACATGTAGCAGAATACATCTCGGCCTAAATTTATGAAGAACAATTATTTATTTGCAAAGTTTTATAACAGATACAAAGAAAAACGTGTTTTTTTTTCCAAAATGTTTGGTAATTTTTTTGTTAATTTAGCAAAAAATAAAAACCCCGGCGGTGATTAAATACCACCAAAAGAAAGCTCTAGTTGTGTGAAGAAAATGATAACATTTTGGTTTGGGTACAGTGTTGTATGACCGCGCAATTGTCATTCAAAGTGTGAGAGCGCTGAAACCTGAAAAATGGCCTGGGCAGGAAGGGGCAAAAGTGCCCAGTATTGAAGTGGTCAAGGTCCATTCACACAAGGCAAAATGGATCCATTGAATCAGAGCAGGCAACATTCTTCCACTCCACAGCTGTCCAATTTTGGTGATGGAGTGCCCACTGTAGCCCTCCTTTTCTTGTTTTTAGCTGACAAAGGGGAACTCGTTATGGTCTTCTTCTAAGTTGTAGTCTTGTGTATTAGTTTGTCCTCTTCAAAGGCTCAATGTGTTGTGGGTTCAGAGGTGGCACTGCTGTGGAGAGTGGTTACTAATGGAGCAGTTGTGGACTCTGTTGTCATCTTAACCACGTTTGGCCATTTTCAATAGACTATTCCTATAAAGAAATGTATTTTGACCATAGATTCATCAATTGCTGATGTTTTTTTTTGTTTTTCATGTTTTCTGTCTAGATTCCAGAGACTGTGGAAGATGAAACTGCCAGGAGGTCAATGTGGTTTAAGATGTTGCATCCACCTTGCCTGCCAACACTCGTTCCACAGTAAAAGTGGCTTAGGTTGTATATCTTTCCGATTGTAATATTTGGGCAAACATCAGCTAAGCTCTTCACTATGTCAGCAAAAATGATGTATTGAATTGCTGCTACGGGGCTTGCTGTTTGGTTCTGGGCATTTACCAGCAGGTGCACCCAATATAACAGCCAACAAGTGTGTTTACCCAAGAATGTTCTTCAGATCTCTTTTACATTATTCAGTTCATGTGTCAGGAACATCGTGCCAGCCGTCAGGCTAACGCACATGAGCATGCACATCTTTGTAGGCGTAGAAGTCCAAGTACAGGACCTGTATGATATCAAGCATGGCCGCTTTCCAGGTCTGCAGGCATGTCTACTGGCACCAAACGGGCTGTTTTGACCTGAGCTCTGTACTAGGTCATTGCTAAAGGGTCTTTCAGTGGTTGCTCCTGATACTCATACTGATCTTGTTGTTGGCCCATCTTCCACCTTACCTGCTTTTGGATTACCCTTGTCTGTCTTTGTTTGCTGCCTGTCTCTGTTACCAACCTTGACCTGGTCAATTGACCATGATTCTGCTCTTCTCCTTTTACCTTCCTACCTGCATGTTGCCGACTTCTGCTTGCTCCTGACTCTGATCCCGACCATGATTTGGTGCCTTCTCACTCAGCTGTTGCTAGACCACGCTTATGACCCAACCCAACCCAACTGAACTTAGCATATCCACGGTGTACTATCAGCTATACCCCTGCTCATCTGATACCAGAACTCTCAAGTTCTAGCCTACAGTGTCTGCACCTTGGTGCTTGCGCCTTTCCGTTACTGCTGCAGGCCCTGTCTCAACTTCCAGGGGTGCTCAGACGGGAACTGTGCAAAAAGTCATCCTCGTCATCTCGGGCTCCACATACAGGTGTGTGACAGTATGGAAAGGATGTATTTTAAGCAGCATGAGTGTTCAAGAAGTGGAGTTTAAAGTGTACCTACTGTATACAGGGGCGTATTTACCACAAGGCAAACAAGGCACTTGCTTAGGGCAGTATTTTTCAGAGGGGCAGCACCTCCCCTCAGAAAAAGGGATGAAAGAAAGGACACGCACCATGGGAACCAGATGGGATCCGAGACAGGCTGCTTGATGGTGTATGTAGAGGTTGACTCTCGTTCCCGGGAACGTTTGGAGCTGTGAAGATGAGTGTCTCTCTATCACCAGGAAGGGGGATAGTGGAAAGTCCTCCTGGGTGGGGGGCAGGGGTGTTGTTGGTCAGTGTCAAGCTCTCTCAATGGGTGGGGGAAGGGGGGGGTTGTGTTGGTCGATGTCCATGGGGGAAGATGATTTTTGTTTTGCCTACAGCACAAAACCTAAATACACCACTGACTGTATATCTAAAGAAATTAGTAATTTTGGATATTGTAGAGTGATGAGTGGGATTCACCCTCTGTATTTGTCCTGGTGACCATTTTCACATGAAATCCAAAACGTTTCAGCTGTCACCGAATCAGGAGTTGAGAAGAAATTTTCCCTAAAGGCAAATTCCTCTGTAGCACCCTACTAGAGTAGTGTGAGCTAGGCCCTCATCTATGGGGGTGCTGATGTGGGCTATGCCCCCCCCCCAGATTTTAGTTGTGCTCCCACCCCCCAGACCTCTGAGAGTGCATCCACGAATCTATGAGATCTAATGGGGATAGTTGATGCAAATGGAGCACTCTGAAGGCGCCAACTGATATAAGGGGGCACTCTGATGAGGCAATTGATATAAGGGGGCACTCTGATGAGGCAATTGATATAAGGGGGCGCTCTGATGAGGCAAGTGATGTAAGGGGGCACTGATGTGGACATTTTTTGTAAGAAACACTGTGATGGGGACATCTGATGTAAGGAAGGACTCTTATAGGATCCCTGATGTAAGGAGGAACTCTGAGAACTCCTGATATAAGGAGGAACTCTGTTAGGGACACCTGATATAAGGGGCACAGGTTCTGTTTAATCACCCTAACCTAATGACATCCTAAGTCATACTAGCATTCCCAGTTCACTCCTGCACTACCTGTCAGGCATTACCTCCAGGTTATGACTCCGTGAACAGGGAATACTAGTTCCATGCATCCCTGTCACACTATTGACATTATGCCCCCTGACTTTTTTCACTGCACCCCCAAGTTAGATAGGCTAGATCTGTCCCTGGTGTGAGCTGTTAGGTAAATTAAATAGGCTCCTCTGTAATCAGAAGAGATGGGATTGATTGTTTAGGTCTGCTCAGTGTCTCACAGGCTGCTGCTCTGATTACTTCCCCTTGTCTTCTAGAGGACTCTAGAATTATAGTGGGAGGAAGAACCGAGTAAGCAGCTTGAATTGTTATCGGTCTCCAGTCAATCTCTGGGGAGGTGTGCCCAGAAGAAGGTGGGATTATGAATAAATAGACTGTGGCCTAAGGCAGAGCAGCAGAGTTCCTGGCTCCAGTCCTGCTGGAGGAGACCCCATGCAGAATGAAATGAAAACGAGAAGCGCACCAACCAGGAGTATATATAGGAGAGAGCACTCCCAGTTCAGTTAGCTCTGATGAAGAAGGGACTTCGAAACGAATCAGATATACTGAACACCCATTCCCTTGATGGGACTCACGCTATCTTCAAGTCCCTGTGAGGACTTACATGCCTGATTTCATTCGCTGTTTGTGAGTATATTTTTTACAATTAATAAATTTTGGTTACTGAGGTAATGCGCAAGGTTGGTGCGGATCTCGTTTTCATTTCATTCTGCAGTATCGATCGGGCTTCCCCAGTCTTGTTTTGGAGCCGCACAGCCCTTTATGCATTGGTGGACGATATCTCCAGGCCTGGTTCCATCTATTCACCACCTGTCTGAGTCCTAGAGTGCAGGAGAATTCGTCTTTGATTTACGGAGGAGACCCCACGTAGGGGCTCTGTGCCTGGGGCAGGATTTCCGAAGGTTCAACCTAGAAGACATTGAGGTCCCAGATCAGGCTTCATCTGCGGGGCCTATTGGCAAAAGCTTAGTTCAGGAGTTTTTTGTGTCTAGAGAAGCCCACTTGAGAATACCAGGAGGACGCTGGAGAAGTGTCCAGCTGTCCTATGGTGGTGTGAGTTGATGTCTCTCTCATTGGAGAGGGCCTTGTGAATATCAGAAGGAGGCAACCAACGATCCCGCGGCTGTGTGAGTAATTGATCCCAGTGGTAGAAATTAGTGACAGGTCCACTAGGAAAAAAGTTCTAATCTCCTGCCAGTAATAGATTTGGTGGGACAATTTTGTGTAGCTCAGCAAGCTAAAGAAGAGTCCTTCTTTAGTTCTTTGGTTCTGGAGTATGCAATGCTCCCTCACCCCATCCAAGTTCTATGTTCCCAAAAAAAAAAAGACATCCCTAGACTGTTTATTTGAGCTGCGGAAAGAGTGGAGAAAATGCTATGTATGAGTCTTAACTGTGGGAATAAGGCCAAGTTCACCAGCGGCTCACCAGCGGGTGCTCTAGGACCACCCGCCATAAAGCTGATAACTCAGTGACTAATAAATTGAGTAGGTCACTAGACCATGTAAAGTTCATTAGTCTATATTACATGTTGACCGATTGTACTTCCACCAAAGATCTAGCAGGCTTTTGCTCACCCACTACCATCTTTTTGATCCATCAGCAAAAACACACAAAACTGGCTGCTCCCGAGAACTTAAGCTCTTGTTTATCTTGTCATGATTTTTTTTAATGCCAGCAGAGAAGATGGTTGTCTCTTCAGATGATGAGGACACAAGATCTGAAGATATCACATTATTAGGAAGAGAAGCCTGGAGTACAAACAGACATGGAGAGAGACAGCTGGGTAGGCGTTGTTACACAACACGCTCGGGTACATAGGTCTCACACCCCATAGTGTTTTGAGGATAATAAATAAATATTAGCTTGGAGAGTTGAAACATCACACGGTGTTATTTCTACCCCCCCGGTGTGCTCAGAGGACAGGATCCCAGCATGTGCAGTCTTCATACATTTTCATGTTCTCAAGCAAAGCCAAATTGCGTTTAACTCCAAGTTGGTCAGGCTCCATTTTCCACACACAGATTTATTAGCAAGCAATTCATAACCGGCTCTTGCACCATTTTTAAAATCCTTTTTTCATTTCAAAGCAAAACTTTATCAAAAATGTATGACGTAATCCATGCCCAAAAAATTCATGAACTAATCAAAAGTGTACGAAGACTAAAGAATGGGTTACACCTATTTCCCGGTTAAATAACACCAGTCAATACTTCAATTTTAATTTTTACAAATTGCAAAGTATTAATTAAACTATTAAATTGTAATGACATCATTATAACCTGAAAAGAGAACATGGCTGATTTTTTTTTTTTTCTCAAGGACATTTCATTGACTATAGAAACACAGTACGGAGCACCAGAAAAAAAGCAAATAAAAGAGTCCAAGATCTTTTTATTTGTTGGTAACGAAGTTATATAAAAACAGCCAATGCAATTCAGGGTGTGTTGTTATGGCTATTTTGGTGATTTTTATAGCAAATTATGTGAATTGTTATATTTTAGTTGCCCGTGTTGTTTTTGGAACCTAGGCCTCCCCCACTCGTATGCAAATGAACTTGTTGGACTGGTTCGTGAGCTTAGGACAGGAAGTGATGGTACAGGAAATTAATAGGCAGAAAGTAGGGGAGAGGGAAAAAGAACTTTGGACAACCATGTCCTCAAGACAAAGAAGCACTAGGATAGTTGTTTGCAGAATCTCGGAGAAGCAAAAAGCTGTCTGAAAGAGATCCTGGAACATGACTCCATCATAAAGACTGGAAATGGGAATGTTACACGGGGATGACACAAATCTGTAACCCAAGTTAAGTAACTTTTAGTTTATACTTCTTGCATACAGTACATTGTCTAATGCTCAATTGATGCAAAGGATATATCATTTGGGCATGTGTATATTGGATGCATATTTTGTGATACTTTGGGGTTGATTCACTAAAGGCAAATAGTCTGTGCAATGAAAGTCCACTTCACTTGGAGATGCTCTAGATCTAAAGGGAAGCTCTAAAATGAAACGAAGCTCTACAGATTTCTATCATCCACTTATGTGCAAGCAACAATATTGTTTTGTATTTTTCTTGCACGTATTTGAATATTCTTTGTAAACACAGTACGGAGCATCGGACAAAAAGCAAATAAAAGAGTCCAAGATATTTTTATTTGTTGGTAAAGAAGTTATATAAAAACAGCCAATGCAATTCGGGGTGTGTTGCTATGGCTACTTTGGTGATTTTTTTATAGCAAATTTATGTGAATTGTTATACTTTAGTTATGTGTGTTGTTTTCGGAACCTAGGCCTCCCTTATTCATTTGCAAATGAACTTGTTGGACTGGTTCGTGAGCTCAGGACAGGAAGTGATGGTACAGGAAATTAATAGGCAGAAAGAAGGGGGGAGGGAAAGAGAACTTTGGGCAACCATGTCCTCAAGACAAAAGAACTCTGTACACTGCAAAGTACACTTCACTTGGAGTTGCTCTAGATCTGAGGGGAAGCTCTGAAATGAAGGGGAGCTCTACAGATTTCTATCATCCACTTTTTTTCTTGTACGTGATTGGGTATTCTTTGCAAAGTGAAGTTTTACCTCATTTACTAAGCTCTGGAGCTGCAAAGTGCACAGTGTATTTGCCTTTAGTAAATCAACCCCTTTGCATGCAGTACATTTTTTTTCCTACAGTTGTATGTGCAGCTTTTTGCTTTAGTAAAACACATTAATGCACTACAGAGGTTTATATTTTTATGCTTCCTTGCTTTACTGCAAAGCGACGTTAACAGACGCAAAGCAAAACACCACTCCCCCTTTATCAGGGTCAGTGGTGTATTTCAATTTCGTGCTGCTCTAGGTGACACAAAAGTCGGCTCCCCCATGGAGAAACCCTGACACTAACACCCCCCTCCCCCACAAAAAGAGCCTGACATTGACCAGCAACACCTCAGCCACCCCCACCTGAGAGAGCCTTCCACTACCACCAATACACTGGACACCCCACCCGCCCCCTGGCAAGAGAGAGGACACCCACCTTCACAGCTCTGAACATCCCCAGGAACAAAAGTCGGGCTCTTCATACACCATCAAGCAGTCCGCAGCCTCTCTCGGATCCCACCTGGTCCCCATACTACGTGTCCTTTCTTCCATCCCTTCTTCCAGGGGGCAGCGCTACCCCCCTTGAAAAATGCCGCTGCCCCCCTGAAAAATGCCACCCTAGGCAAATGCCTTGTTTGCCTTGTGATAAATATACCCCTGATCAGGGTTCAACACAGATAAAACTTAAAAGGAATCCGAGGTAACAGTGATGTCACAGATTTATATTAGAACCAGTATTGAACTCTCCAATTGGAGCAACAACTTGTCCAAGTTTTATCCTGTGTTGAGCCCTGATGAAAGGGAAATAGTGTCGTCCCTGAAACACGTTGGTTGTTTTTATATTTTTTTTAACCAACAGTTTTATTGACTGCAGAAATACAGACAAGAGCTCCAAATCAAAGCCAAATAAAAGAGTCCATGATATTTTTATTTGTTGGTAAAGAAGTAAAAAAACAAACATTAAACCTGTTTCAGGGGCAACACTGCTCCCCATTCATCACGGTTCAACACAGGATATAAATTGGAAAAGTTGTTGCTCCATGATGAGCGTTCAATACAGACTCTAATATAAATCTGTAAAGTCGTTGGTCCCTCTGAGCCCATCCAAGTTTTATCCTGTGTTGACCCCCTTTTAAAGAGGAGTGGAGTTGCCCCTCAAAATGCTTTGGCTGTTTTTATATGATTTTTTCTTTTTTACCAACAACTAAAAGTTATCTTGAGCCATTTAACTGGTTATAAAGAACCAGCAAATACAAATGCTCCTGCGCTTGGGGATGGAGCAGGGGCGGGCTGCAACTCATAGGGCCCCTGTGTCCTTGCCCACACTCAAAGCACACCCAAAAAAGCCTATAAAAAAGGTAGCAGGGGCATTTCATGTGGCCACCTACTGACCCCGGGTGCTCGAGTGCCCGAGTGCTCGAATGGTAAGTCCACCCCTGGGATGGAGTCAACGTAGGCTAGAACCACATCATGAATGTCTTGGAATACACCTTGCTGCCCTCAAAAGACTGGGGGAAATCCAAATATACTGAATGAAGAAAGAACAAACAGAGGGAGCACCGGCCTAGTACATTACCATAAAAAATGTTGGTGTTGTACTCACAAACAACAGTAAAGTCAAAGGCACGTCATAAAAGAACAGCTTGGTCAACACCGCGCTACGTGACTGTCCACAACAGGGAGTGGAGACATCCAATAGGCTGATGCATTTCAAGGACTTGCTTCTTCCTCAGAGCCAGAGGCTCCGAGAAAGAGGCAATTCCTCGAAACGCGTCAGCTGATTGGATGTCTCCATTCCCTATTGTGGACATTTAACTGGTTATGGCCTGGTGCTCCTTTCTGGTTTTCTATGGTTTGAGCTACTCTTGGGTACCCATCAAGAGAAGCCTTGCTGTGAGGGAGCTGCCTAGACAGAGCTTTTGAGCTTGTTTGAAGTTTTCCTTCACCTGACTACACACAGAAGTCTAAGGCTTGGTTCATACTGGATGTGATTTAAAATCGCGTGTTTTGTTTGCGATTTCACATTTTTCTGAAGATTTCCCAACAATTTATTGCATTTTCCAATGTGTTTTGCAGTGCGATTTCTATTGTAGTCTATGTATGTGAAATTGCAACAAACTGCAGAACAAGTCATATAAGAACTTCTTTAGAAATCGCGCCGCAGCAAATGGCAAATGTTAAGACGCTCACATTCACATTCATTAGATCCAATTTCAGGTACGATTTAAATTCCCAAATCGCACCTGAAATCGCGGCGGTTTGAACCAGGGCTAAAAGTTCCCATCGCCTTTTTGAGTGCGTTGTCCTGGAATTTCTTGGCTGTTTCACACATAGAAGTAGACGGTGCCATCCTACAAATCATAGATGCATATTTATAAAGCAGTGACTTCACCAAACATTCACTGTAATTTACAACACACGCACCAGGAAGATTCCCTTACATTGAATGTTTGCTGAATGTCGTTCTCACTGCTTTATAAGTTTGCCCAATAATATTTAAAGCGGAGCGCCACCCAAAAGGGGAAGATCCGCATTAAGGACTGCTCCCCCGCTCCCCATTAAGGGTTGGCACCTTTTGGGAGTGGGTAACTGAATTTGACAGGTACCCGCTCCCATTTCCGGTCCGATCGCCTAGGTGATTAGAAACGGAAGGTGTCCTCCCTTCCTGTAGTCTTTTGGGACACGTGACAGGTCCCAGAAGACTACAGGACCATTCATGAAGCTCAGCGCTCCTCACGAATGCGCAGTGGGCACCCGGCTGTGAAGCCACAAGGAAATGTTCCCCTCAAAGAAACTAATGTAAAGTGATAGAAGTAGAAAGGGTTTCGCCCGTGTGAGAATGGCTAACAAACTTGCAAAATGAGAAACCAGCAGCACAAACTGGAAGGGAGACTTGACCTGGGGATGACTGTCTACAGTACAAGAGAAGCAAATCAACATACTGCTTTACTTTGAACATTTAATGCCAGAAGTCCTGTTCAAGAAGGGGATTGTGGACCAGCTATAACAGAAGCCAAGTGATTTTAGTCTACCCTTACTGCATACATACTATTGGCAATGTTCTTATGCTAGGAAAGGCTAAGTACCATTTGCACGTGTATAAATGTTTATGACAATCTGTATGTCCTTGTATTGTTTTTCCTACAACTGTAAGTAACTTGTATATGCTACATTCTTGTTTAGGAAAAGCACATTAATATACTACAGAGTTTTATGTCTCCTTGCTTGATGGAAGAGTTGCCAAAAAAATACAAGAAAAACATAAACCAACTCATGGTACCAGGAAAAAAAGTTTAAAAAAAAAGAAAAATTAAACAATTTGTCAGAAGTCCTGTTCAAGAAGGGAATTGTGGACCAGCTATAACAGAAGACAAGTGATTTTTAGTCTACTTACTGCATACATACTATTGGCAATGTTCTTATGCTAGGAAAGGCTAATTACCATGCGTACGTGTATACATGTTTACGACAATCTGTATGTCCTTGTATTGTTTTTCCTACAACTGTAAGTAACTTGTATATGCTACATTCTTGTTTAGGAAAAGCACATTAATATACTACAGAGTTTTTTGTCTCCTTGCTTGACGGCAGAGTTGCCAAAAAAATACAAGAAAAACGTAAACCAACCCATGGTACCAGGAAAAAAAGTAAAAAAAAAAGAAAAATTCAACAATTTTCAGAGATGCCTCTAGGAAAAAAAAAGCTTGGTGAAAAAATAGAAAAAAAAATAGAAACAAAGAAACCTTTTAAGAAGCATACGACCTAACACACATATCTTTATAATGTTTATTATTGCTTTATGAGTCCAACCTACATTAAAGGGCGTGCACCCTCCAGTCAGTTTGTAACACTAGTAGGAAGATAAAGCCGATAAACAATTTGTCAGAAGTCCTGTTCAAGAAGGGGATTGTGGACCAGCTACAACAGAAGCCAAGTGATTTTTAGTCTACTTACTGCATACATACTATTGGCAATGTTCTTATGCTAGGAAAGGCTAAGTACCATGTGTACGTGTATACATGTTTGCGACAATCTGTATGTCCTTGTATTGTTTTACCTACAACTGTAAGTAACTTGTATATGCTACATTCTTGTTTAGTAAAAGCACATTAATATACTAGTTTTTCGTCTCCTTGCTTGACGGAAGAGTTGCTAAAAAAAAATACAAGATAAACATTAACCAACCCATGGTACCAGGAAAAAAAAAAGTAAAAAAAGAAAAGAAAAATTAAACAATTTGTCAGAAGTCCTGTTCAAGAAGGGGATTGTGGACCAGCTATAACAGAAGCCAAGTGATTTTTAGTCTACTTACTGCATACATACTATTGGCAATGTTCTTATGCTAGGAAAGGCTAATTACCGTGTGTACATGTTTGAAACAATCTGTATGTCCTTGTATTGTTTTTCCTACAACTGTAAGTAACTTGTATATGCTACATTCTTGTTTAGTAAAAGCACATTAATATACTACAGTTTTTCGTCTCCTTGCTTGACGGCAGAGTTGCCAAAAAATACAAGCAAAACATAAACCAACCAATCCATGGTACCAGGAAAAATAAAAGGAAAAAAAGTAAAAAAATAAAATAAAAAAAAAAATTAAACAATTTGTCAGAAGTCCTGTTCAAGAAGGGGATTGTAGACCAGCTGTAACAGAAGCTAAGTGATTTTTAGTCTACTTACTGCATACATACTATTGGCAATGTTCTTATGCTAGGAAAGGCTAATTACCATGCGTACGTGTATACATGTTTACGACAATCTGTATGTCCTTGTATTGTTTTTCCTACAACTGTAAGTAACTTGTATATGCTACATTCTTGTTTAGTAAAAGCACATTAATTTACTACAGAGTTTTATGTCTCCTTGCTTGACAGAAGAGTTGCCAAAAAAATACAAGAAAAACATAAACCAACCCATGGTACCAGGAAAAAAAGTAAAAAAAGTAAAAAAAAAAAAAAGAAAAATTCAACAATTTTCAGAGATGCCTCTAGGAAAAAAGAGCTTGGTGAAAAAATAGAAAAAAAAATAGAAACAAAGAAACTTTTTAAGAAGCATACGACCTAACACACATATCTTTATAATGTTTATTATTGCTTTATGAGTCCAACCTACATTAAAGGGCGTGCACCCTCCAGTCAGTTTGTAACACTAGTAGGAAGATAAAGCCGGCTAAACAATATCTTGGAACCATCTACAGTTCACGTTTCCGTGGTTGTAAACTGAAGGTGTATTGTGTCTTTGCTATAAAATGGCTGCTATAAAATGAACTCAAGTTAAACATTAAACTTGGAATTATGTTCACGACTGAGTCTTTGCTTATACATTCACCGGGTATAACCAAGGTTGCTCTTACTTTTTATTTTTGTTTTGTTTTTGCAGTTAGGTTTAGGGTGAGAATAAAAATACAGGATCAACAGATAATAAAACAATCAGAGCAACAAAATGAGTCTTTTTTTTATTTAATAAAAATTTAATTTTTGAACCTCCTACGATAAAAATGATATTAAAGCCAAAGAAGAAGAATGGCTGAATAAACAGGAAGTAGAACCAGGTAAAGTCCTGTTCAAGAAGGGGATTGTGGACCAGCTATAACAGAAGCTAAGTGATTTTTAGTCTACTTACTACATACATACTATTAGCAATGTTCTTATGCTAGGAAAGGCTAAGTACCATGTGTACGTGTATACACGTTTGCGACAATCTGTATGTCCTTGTATTGTTTTTCCTACAACTGTAAGTAACTTGTATATGCTACATTCTTGTTTAGTAAAAGCACATTAAATACAAGATAAACATTAACCAACCCATGGTACCAGGAAAAAAAAAAGTAAAAAAAGAAAAAAAGTAAAAAAAAAAAAGAAAAATTAAACAATTTGTCAGAAGTCCTGTTCAAGAAGGGGATTGTAGACCAGCTACAACAGAAGCTAAGTGATTTTTAGTCTGCCCTTACTGCATACATACTATTGGCAATGTTCTTATACTAGGAAAGGCTAATTACCGTGTGTGTGTGGGGGGGGGGTTGGGGGGTCAATTGGGTACCACATCCGTACGTAACACTGCAACACCACAAAACAACTTTTGAAATGGACTTTGATACCAAAGAGAGACCTAATGGTAAAATACCATAACTTTTATGGATATCAATATATAAATAACATTGCCCCTCCCCCCCCCCAAAAAAAAAAAATCACACACTAGTGTAACATGTTTGTTCACAAATATTTCCATTATTCCTGGAAAGCCTAGCTTCTTTAACAGACTAGACCAGGGGTAGGCAACCTGCAGCTCTCCAGCTGTTGCAAGTCATAGCTGTAACTGTCAGTTTTGTAATGTTGCAATGCCTCATGGGAAATGTAGTTCCACAACAGCTAGAGAGCCGCAGGTTGCCTACCCCTGGACTAGACATACATTATAGTTTTCAGTAACAGGTATTATATCAGAGTGCATGATTCTCCATAACATAGCCAGTGAAAAGCCATCTTTCCATTTTGGCATCGACGCGTTTCGCAGACTTGAGCCTGCTTCTTTAGGATGGACTGGTACCACACTAGATATGATACAACAATAAACAAATGATTGCAAAGCAATTACAGAAAAATATTTTAAAGGATCACGGATATTTTTCAGCAGTGCAAATACAGACATGGTTACATGTCAAAATGTATAAATGGAAAGTCCTACTTTAATATAGCCAATGCGAAGATGGCCTTTCATTTATACAGATCGACACGTAACCACGTATGCATTTACACTGCTGAGATATATCGATGATTTTTAAATATATTTTTGCGTTTTAGCTTGTAATCATTTTTTATTGAGGTATTGCATATAGAGTGATACCAGTCCATCCTGAAGAAGCAGACTCAAGTCTGTGAAACGCGTTGATGTATATACAGAAGTCTTTTCACTGGCTATGTTATGGAGAAACATGGCCATTTGTGAACTAGACCAAAGACTTCAACTTGATCATACACTCATATCATACACTCTGATATGATACCTAGTACTGAATATATATATATATATATATATATATATATATATATATATATATATATATATATATATATATATATATATGTAGGCCAGTAATCTCCAAACTGCAGCCTGTGGGCCAAATGTGGCCCTTCTCTTGCCTTTATTTGGCCCTGGGGGGGCCTTTCCACTGATATGAGGCACTATTCCTCACCCTGGCACCATTGCTAAGGCACCATTCCATCCACTGACACCAAGGATAGAGTACCATTCTTCCCACTGACACCAACAATGGAGCACTATTCCTCCCACTGACACCAATAATGAGGCACTATTCCTCCCACTGACACCAACAATGGAGCACTATTCCTCCCACTGACACCAATGATGGGACACTATGCCTCCCACTGACACCAACAATGGAGCACTATTCCTCCCACTGACACCTTTGATGGGGCACTATGCCTCCCACTGACACCTTTGATGGGGCACTATGCCTCCCACTGACACCAATGATGAGGCACTATTCCTCACGCTGACACCAATGATGGGGCATGATTCCTCCCACTGACACCAATGATGGGGCACTATTCCTCCCACTGACATCAATAATGGGGCACTATTCCTCCCACTGACACCAACAATGGAGCACTATTCCTCCCACTGACACCAACAATGGAGCACTATTCCTCCCACTGACAGCAATGATGGAGCAATAATTCTCCCACTGACACCAACTATGGAGAACTATTCCTCCCACTGACACCAACTATGGAGAACTATTCCTCCCACTGACACCAACAATGGAGCACTATTCCTCCCACTGACACAAATGATGGAGCAATAATTCTCCCACTGACACCAACTATGGAGAACTATTCCTCCCACTGACACCAACTATGGAGAACTATTCCTCCCACTGACACCAATGATGGGGCACATTTCTTCTTACTGACACCAATGATGGGGCACTATTCCTCTCACTGATATAAACGACTAGACACTATTCCTCCACATGCTGGGTACAGGCACTATGTAATATTTAATCCCACTGACGACCAAACCAGAGACATTGCAAATTCCCACTGACGTTGGGGCATTTTCTACTCCCACTGGCCACAGTCCGGCCCACCTAAAGTCAGAAGGCCCTTTGTTTAGAAAGTTTGGAGACCCCTGATATAGTCTCCTAGGCTTTCCATGGGGAATAGAAATGTTTATATTTGCCAGCAGACATATTACACCAATACGTGATTATTTTTAGGGCCATTCAGTTCCATGGTTTTTAACCCCTTCATGCCGGCGCCTCCCGGCCCTTTAAGGGTTTCAGAAGTAGGGAGTCAGGGCGGGGTTTAGGATCATGTGACCACCGTGACGCGTCGTTACGGCAGTCACATGATCGGGAAAGGTCCCGATCGAAAGAGATCAGGACCTTTCCGTCAGTACCGGACATGTGTGCTGAGCGCATGCTCTCAGCACATATGTCCTTTTTTAGTAGAACGCAAATGTGCGGCCGCTCGGCGTCTAGGCCCAGACGCTGGGTGGCCACACTTTTGCGTTTGGCCGGCGTGAAGAGGTTAAATATATATCAATAGACATTATGGAATTTTACCATTAAGTCTCTATTTGGTACCAGTAAAGTCAGTTTCAAAAGTTCTTTTGTGGTGAGGAAGTAGAGCCAAGCGCAAAAGAGCAACCATTTTGAAATGGTCTTCAATAGAAGATGTTGCACAACACAAGAACTGCACAATACTGAGCGGTGACGAAACAGCCGAGAGTCCAGAAGGGTAGAGATTGGGCCTCTGCTGGTCAGACTTCAAAATGGTCAAGTAGGCACCTGCTAGAAGACTGGTTGACACGCTACGAACACTCAACTCTTCGATGGTTTCTGATATTTATTCTCAAATTTAATATAAAACAAGTTGTTCATGTCATATAAAAAGATGGTTCCATTAAAAAACCAAAAACAACAAAATGTAAAAAACAAAAAGGATGAAAAATGAATCAAAGAAACAAAACCAAAGTAATTAAAGAACGAATGCATTTATTCTTTTTTACAAATCAAATGCCATCGGATTGAACACAATTTGTCGTATGTTTCATACATACATGACAACAATTTTCAGACACATGGATAGGAAAAAAAAAAAAAAGTTCACGTCATGTGAAAAAAAAGCATGTGACTTAAGATCCTACTCAATTGCCCGCCCCAAAAAATAAAATGGAGAGCAGAGGAAAAAAATCCATTTGGGAAGAGTCTGAAATAGAAGAAAAACACAAAGATAGACATGGAGCAAAGGTGGTTTGTGTGCAACGAGCAACATGGGTTATGGAACATGCAGATTTCAAAAAGAGCGCCGAACAGATTAACGTGCAACTCACAGAGGTCAACACAATGAAGCGATGCATACAGATGGCGAGGTTCCTAGGCTTGAGAAAGTGTGCTTATGCTTTTAAATTTCCTACAACTTTTCGGAACCGATTAATATGGATTATCAATTTAGAAATTAAGTTGAACAAACACCCAAATCTACCACATATCATAGGTTCTTGAAGCATGGCCATTGGTCAAGTGGACCCAAGACTTCGGGGCTGCACTTGACTGCCATGGAATGCTTTTAAATTTCCTACAACTTTTTGGAACCAGTTAATATGGATTATCAATTTATGAATTAAGTTGAACAAACACCCGAATCTACCACATATCATAGGTTCTTGAAGCCTGGCCATTGGTCAAGTGGACCAAAGACTTTGGGGCTGCATTTGACCGCCATGGAATGCTTTTAATTTCCTACAACTTTTTGAAACCGATTAATATGGATTATCAATTTATAAATTAAGTTGAACAAACACCCGAATCTACCACATATCATAGGTTCTTCAAGCATGGCCATTGGTCAAGTGGACCAAAGACTTCGGGGCTGCACTTGACCACCATGGGATGCTTTTAAATTTCCTACAACTTTTCGGAACCGATTAAAAAGGATTTTGAATTTAGAAATTAAGTTGAACAGACATCCAAAACTACCACATATCATAGGTTCTTCAAGCATTGCCATTGGTCAAGTGGACCAAAGACTTCGGGGCCACACTTGACCGCCATGGGATGCTTTTACATTTCCTACAACTTTTTGGATCCGATTAATAGGGGTTATCAATTTTTAAAATTAAATTGAACAAACATCCGAATCTACCACATATCATAGGTTCTTCAATCATGGCCATTGGTCAAGTGGACCAAAGACTTCAGGGCTGCACTTGACCGCCATGGGATGCTTTTAACTTCCCACAACTTTTTGGAACCAATTAATATGGATTATCAGTTTATAAAGTAAGTTGAACAAACACCCAAATCTACCACAAATCAAAGGTTCTTCAAACATGGCCATTGGTCAAGTGGACCCAAGACTTCAGCATTGTACTTGATTGCCATGGAATAAAGAACAGTATATTCCCACCACCAGACAAAGGTCTCCAATGCGAGGAGTTGCGATGCAACTTTGGCCATTATGGTAAATTATTGGGGCATGCTCATTAGAATCAATCATTTGAGTGTCTGTGCCTTCTTCCCACTTGACTTTAGTTTGATTGGTTTAGCTATAACAGCTAAAAAAAAAAAGCTTCAAAAGTGGATTTTGTTACTACGCCATTTTTATTTCCATAGCAAGGATAAAACTGTAAAGGCTACAAAGGACTTACAGAAAAATACTTTGTCTGAAAGACTTAGAATTGGTGGCATAAGCTAAACAAATTGATAAGTCAAGTCCGATGATGGAGAGCAGCCAGTCTCAGCCAGGGATCCATGCTACCCTACGCTTCCTCTAGAGGTTGCTAGGGGTTCCTTGAGCGGTGACTAATTTACCTTTCATCTTATGGGGCCTACATAGTTTGGGGTCCAACACTATGTGACTGAGCCAGCAGCATGACACCAATGATCTTGTTTAGCTGTCTGTAAAGGTAGCATTCTGATCACCACTGTAAAGGGGGCAGGCTTGCTACTGCCCACCAATGGAAGGAGAATTTTCTGCATTGACCATGAATGTAAGGGGCAATTTTCCCACTGGCCCTGATTGAATATTTTTAGCTGGGATTCCCCAAAACCTGATAAATATTTGAAGGGTTCCTCTGTAAAGGTGGCAATCTAACCACCACTGCAAGGAGAGCACACTTGCTACTGGCTACCAATGTAAAAGGGCATTTTTCCTACCGACTATCAACATAAGGGGCATTTTTCCTACTATCAACATAAGGGGCATTTTTCCTACTATCAACAGAAGGGGCATTTTTCCTACTGACTATCAACATATGGGGCATTTTTCCCACTGGTCCATTTCCTCAAAACCTGATAATTATTTAAAGGGTTCCTCTGTAAAGATGGCCTTCTTGTCACCACTGTAAAGGGGGCAGGCTTGCTATTGGCCACCAATGGGAGCGGAATTTTCTGCATTGACCATGAATGTAAGGGGCAATTTTCCCACTGGCCCTGATTGAATATTTTTAGCTGGGATTCCCCAAAACCTGATAAATATTTGAAGGGTTACTCTGTAAAGGTGGCAATCTAACCACCACTGCAAGGGGAACACAATTGCTACTGGCTACCAATGTAAAAGGGCATTTTTCCTACTATCAACATAAGGGTCATTTTTCCTACTGACTATCAACATAAAGGGCATTTTTCCTACTGACTATCAACATATGGGGCATTTTTCCTACTGACTATCAACATATGGGGCATTTTTCCTACTGACTATCAACATATGGGGCATTTTTCCTACTGACTATCAACATATGGGGCATTTTTCCCACTGGCCCACTTCCTCAAGACCTGATAATTATTTAAACTGTTCCTCTGTAAAGATGGCCTTCTTGTCACCACTGTAAAGAGGGCATGCTTGCTATTGGCCACCAATGTAAGGGGCATTTTACCCACTGACTCAGATTGAATAATTGTAGCTAGGATAGGGGATCATGGGACCTCTGTGTCCTTGCTCACATTCAAACCACACCCAAAAAAGCCTATGAAAGGTACCAGGGGCATCTCATGGGGCCCCCTACTGACCCCGGGCCCTCGGGCAGCGCCCGAGTGCCTGAATGGTCAGTCCGTCCCTGGTTAGGACATTTCAAATGATCCTGATGGTAGACAATAAAAATGGTCAAATTAATTAAATTACTAGAAATGATTAACACAAACCTCAAATAAACGGTTGGGTTGTTTAATCCTTCCAAAAAAAAAAATAGAAAAATATTTAAAAAAATATCTTTTATGTTTCTAAAAATGGAGAAAATGGAGAAAAAAATGGAAAATGGAGAAAAAAAAAATGGAGAAAAAAAAATTCCTTGAATTCCTTATGGTATTGTGAAATCATGGCCACCATCCAAGTAGACCTTCTATCTGATATTCTACGACACTCCTTGAACCCTTTGGATACACAACAGCCTGTTTCTTGCCCAGTTAACCAATAAAACGTATCATTTCAACTCCAAAGACGGCTCAATGCTTCTCAGATAGAGACCTATAAATATTACCGCCCCCCTCCCTTTTTTTTTTTTTTTCTTCTTTTTCTTTTTTATTTATTTATTTTTTACACGTTTTTCACACATCGTAAGCAACATCATTAGTAGCAACAAGGCACAGGCATGAATTACTGATTACGGGACACACACACCGTCTATTGGAATGATGTTATTGGCCTATGAAGTGAGAGGTGAGTAGTTGGGATTATAGACCAGACGGACACAGATCGCTCCATAACAGTTAAAACACACAGCACAGGATGCAAAACGCGTTAGCTTGGAACAATTTTTTTTTTTTTTTTTTTAAATGTGGTTAAAAATATTATTGCAGTATTAGTTACACACTTTTGGAAGACGGTAAGCAAGAAAATCACCTTACGGTAGCAAAAACGTCAGCCAACTAGTGGGCGTAGAACTGGAATGTGAGAAGGAACTAAAACGCGAAGAAAAAGAAGACAGAAAGAGGAGGTTGAGAAAAAAAAAGGAGGAAAACAGCTGGAGAAAAAGGATGAATGTTTTTTTTTTTTTCAAAAGTCAGAATCATTCCGAGAGATCAGATCCACGCTCAAACAGATTTTTTCAATGCAGAAAATAAAAAAAATGGTTTCCAATTAGGTTAGGAAAAAAAAAAATCGTGGATTTAATTTGAAAAATTTTCACTGACTTAATTTCCACTCCGCTGAAATTGTGAAACCTCTGACATGTCCATCGAGAATTCATTTCTGTTGTCTTTTGAGTTTATAAAATTAATATAAATTTATAAAAAAAATTATAATTGAAATATTTGAAATGCAGAGGGCGCCCTCTGTAGGCACATGGAAGTGGACTTTTTTTTGGGCAATTTGGCGGTTACAGGCGTACCTCGGTTTACGAATTTAATGCGTTCTCCGGGACGTTTCGTATTGCGAAAAGAAATTTGTAAACTGAAACGGCGGTTTCCCATAGGAATGCACAGAAAAGCAATTAATTCGTCCCGGAGGTCAGAAAAAAGTAAAAAAAAAGTCTGATCTGTTCAAAAGTCTTTATAAAGTGCACTTTAACCACTTCCCGCCCCTGGACTGCCACCGTCTGGCAGTCCATATATATAGAGCGGCCAGACGGTGGCAGTCCAGGGGCGGGATGCCATTCATAAATGGCGCCATTATGGACTGTGCGCGCTCCCTGGGTGTCTACGTGATCCGGTGTCTCTGGTGATTAGCATGGATCCTGAAGAAACAGAATGAGCGAAACGCGTCAATCCAGAACGCCGTCTATTTTTCACAACATCCATTTAACCCCTTCCTGTCTGGCCGTTGTATATAAACGGCCGGACGGTGGCAGTGCAGGGGCCGGTGGCCGTTTATAAAGGTCCTCCCCACTCCCTACTTGTGTGCGCTCCCTGGGAGCGCGCAGTACCGTGATCCTGTGCCCGCTGTGTCCTCCGAACACAGTAGAACACCGATCGTCATACGGGACCTCTGTGTGAGGTCCCGATCATGTGATCACTGATTGGCCAATCAGTGATCACATGCAGAGTAGTAAGCAAGATGTCACTTCTGACATCACTGCTTACTACGTGTGAAATCTGTGAATGATCTCAGAGGTCACATGGTACAGGGCCATTCACAACAGCCTCGTACCATGTGAGAAGCTGTGACCAATCACAGCTCAAACAGTATTTCTCAATGGCTGCAAGAATGCAGCCAGAGAGAAGGAGAAATGATTGCTTTTATAGCCTTTATGGGTGTAAAGGCAATCAGTGTAAAAAAAAAAAAAAAAAAAAAAAATCATCACACCCCACAAGTAGTACACTGTCACCATGGTGACGCAGTACTGCTAGGGTGACAGTATGTAGGAAAAAACCCCATAAATAATGATATAAAAAAAAAAAGAAAAGAAAAATGTAAAAAAATTATAATTTTTGGGTATAAACTAATTTGGCTTATTTTTTTTTTACTAAAAAGATAACTGAATACATTTTGGCCAAGATTTATGATGAAATACTATTTGTTTGCAAAATTTTATAAGAAAAACACTTTTTTTTTTCAAAAATTTTGGACAGTTTCATTTTTATAGCAAAAAAAAATTAAAATCCCAGCGGTGAATAAATACCACCAAAATAAAGCTTTATCTGTCTCAAAAAAATGCTAAAAAATTCATATGGGTACAGTGTTGCATGACCGCGCAATTGTCATTCAAAGTGTGATAACACTGAAAGCTGAAAATTGGCCTGGACTGGAAGGGGGTGGAAGTGTCCGGACTGGAAGTGGTTAAAGGCATAAATACTGTACAGAGACATGATTAAAAAAAATTTGTAAATGAAAAAAAATTGAAAACCAATTAATCCGTTCGTATTGCGAAAAAAATTCGTAAACTGAGCCATTATTTTCAATGGATTTTCATTACGTTAGCCGAGGCATTCGTAAACCGAGGTGCGCCTGAATATGTGAGTAATTATGCAGCAATAGGCACAGCAGGTCAGAACAGAACCAGCAATGATGAAATATAAAAAATATACTCAGCTCATTTTTTTGGTCATTTTTTAAAAATATTTTTGTATAACTGCCCAATGTTAGGCATATGTTTTGGTCAAATCACAATTTGTTTTAATTTTCAAAAATTAACTTCTGTCGTATTTTTAAATTTTAAAAATTATAATTTAAATATTTGAAATGCAGAGGGCGCCCTTTATAGGCACATGGAAGTGGAAATTTTCTGGCAATTTGGCAGTTATAGGTGACTGAGTAATTATGCAGCAATAGGCACAGCAGGTCAGAACAGAACCAGCAATGATGAAATGTAAAAATATACTCAGCTCATTTTTTGGTCATTTTTTAAAAATATTTTTGGATAACTGCCCAAGGTTTGGCATATCTTTTGGTCAAATCGCAATTTGTTTTAATTTTCAAAAATTAATTTCTGTTGTATTTTAAAATTAAAAAAATATAATTTAAATATTTTGAAATGCACAGGTCGCTCTTTATAGGCACATGGAAGTGGACTATTTTTTTTTTTTTGGCAATTTGGCAGTTATATATCAAAGTTACATTTTTCATAAAAATAAAAAATACCCATCTGCTGAAAATCTCATAGCATTAAACAAGGTTAAGTAGTTACAATGAAAACACAAAATTCTGAACAGGGATGAGCAACATGTGACCACAATATTGAAGCTCATGTCCCAACATACCATTTCTTTAAAGTAGAACGATAGGCAAAACTTTTTTTTTTTTTTTTCTTTTATTACCCTGGAAAAATTTTTTTTTTTTGACATTTGTGTCCCATTGGGGAAATTTACCTTCACTTTCTGTCTCATGGCCAAAACAGGAAGTGAAAGAATTTCTGCAAATTAAAGGAATTCCTTGAGGACCCCCCAGGTCACCAGAACTAGTTTGAAGACTTTCGAATTTCCACTCTATTATTTGGGGATTTTTTCACTTTTCGATGATAATGGTAAAAAGGACAAACCGAGAGATCAAATCTCCGTTACAGGGGCACAGACAGCAATAAAAACTGCTAATCCATCTCCATTTTATCCAAAACTAAAAAAAAAAAATAAAAAAATAAAAAAATTTTGCCTTTAGTTATACTTAAAAGGTTGCATTTTGTCCTAAAACCTCAAAATTAAAAGGAAGCTCAAAAACAATTCTCATATTTTGTTTTCTGTACGATTTAAACATGTTAACATTATTTTTTTTTTTCTTTAATTTTGTGCGAGTCTTGAGAAAATTATTTTTATGCCCCCTTTTCAAATTGTGTGAAATATGAACTCAAACATTTCAAATTAACTGAACATCACCCATAAAAAAAATATTAAAAAGTACAAATTCAAAGCAATTAAACAATCGCTAGTTAGCAAAAATTACAAAAAGTACTAAAATATATCAAATTAGTGTTAAAAAAAGAAAAAAAAAAGTGGCATTGCAGCCTCACTTATATGTGAGTGAGTAATTATGCAGCAATAGGCACAGCAGGTCAGAACAGAACCAGCAATGATGAAATGTAAAAATATATTTGGCTAATTTTTTAGTCATTTTTTTAAAATTTTTTTGGATAACTGTCCAATGTTAGGCATATATTTTGGTCAAATTGCAGTTTGTTGTAGTTTTCAAGATGCATCAGTTATTTTTTTGTCTTAAAGGAGAATTTTTGGAGACACCTCTAGCTATGTATTCTTGGATATGCCCACAAGTAACTAATAAACAGTTTTGCGTCTCAACATTTATAAATTATTTTTTTGTTTTCTTGTTCAGAATGATATTTTTCCTTCATTTTTCCTAATGATTAATTGAGATTGTTAAAAATATTCTTAGTTCAGAAAAAATTACTCGGAAATTTTTTTACAGTCTCAAAAAGTACTCTGGAGACAACTCTAGCTATGAATTCTCGGGTATGTCAACAAGTAACTAGTTAACAGTTTTGCGTCTCAACATTTATAAATATTTTTTCATTTTCTTGTTCACAATTATATTTTTCCTTCATTTTTCCTAATGATTGAGATTGTTAAAAATATTCTTAGCTCAGGAAAAATTATCCAGAGTTTATTTATATATTTTTAGTTTTTTATTGATCAGAATAATATATTTCCTTCATTCAGAATTATATTTTTCATTTCCTATGAATTTTTATTTACATCTTTTCAAAATACTCTGGAGACAACTCTAGCTATGTATTCTCGGGTATGTCAACAAGTAACGAGTTACATTTTTGCGTCTCAACATTTATATATTATTTTTTTGTTTTCTTGTTCAGAATTATATTTTTCCTTCATTTTTCCTAATGATTGAGATTGTTAAAAATATTCTTAGTTCAGGAAAAATTACTTGGAAATTTTTTAGAACCTCAAACCTCAAAAAATACTCTGGTGACAACTCTAGCTATGTATTCTCGGGTATGTCACCAAGTAACTAGTTGACAGTTTTGCGTCTCAACATTTATAAATTATTTTTTTGTTTTCTTGTTCAGAATTATATTTTTCCTTCATTTTTCCTAATGATTAATTAAGATTGTTAAACATATTCTTAGTTCAGGATAAATTACTTGGAAATTTTTTAGAACCTCAAAAAATAATCTGGAGACACCTCTAGTTATGTATTCTCGGGTATGTCAACAAGTAACTAGTTAACAGTTCACGTGACTTATCCAAAGTTTATTTATATATTTTTAATTTTATTGTTCAGAATATTATATTTCCTTCATCCAGAATTATATTTTTCCTTTCCTAGGAATTTTTTTTACATCTTTTCAAAATATTCTGGAGACAACTCTAGCTATGTATTCTGGGGTATGTCAACAAGTAACTAGTTAACAGTTTTGCGTCTCAACATTTATATATTTTTATTTATTTTTTTTGTTTTCTTGTTCAGATTATATTTTTTCCTTTCCTTCCTTTTTCCTAATCATTAATTGCGATTGTTAATATATTCTTAGTTCAGGAAAAATTACTTGGAAATTTTTTAGAACTTCAAAAAATACTCTGGAGACTACTCTAGTTATGTATTCTAGGGTATGTCAACAAGTAACTAGTTGACAGCTTTGCGTCTCAACATTTATATAATTTTTTTAGTTTTCTTGTTCAGAATTATATTTTTCCTAATGATTTATTGAGATTGTTAAAAATATTCTTAGTTCAGGAAAAATTACTTGGAAATTTTTTAGAACCTCAAAAAATACTCTGAAGACAACTCTAGCTAGGTATTCTCGGGTATGTCAACAAGTAACTAGTTAACAGTTTTGCGTCTCAACATTTATATATTATTTTTTTTGTTTTCTTCTTCAGAATTATATTTTTCCTAATGATTAATTGAGATTGTTAAAAATATTCTTGGTTCAGGAAAAATTACTGGGAAATTTTTTAGAACCTCAAAAAATACTATGGAGACAACTAGTTAGTTGTTGACATATCCGAGAATACATAACTAGAGTTAACAGTTTTGCATCTCAACATTTATATATTTTTTTTTGTTTTCTTGTTCAGAATGATATTTTTCCTTCATTTTTCCTAATGATCAATTTAGATTGTTAAAAATTTTCTTAGTTCGGGAAAAATTACTTGGAAATTTTTTAGAACCTCAAAAAATACTCTGGAGACAACTCTAGCTATGTATTCTTGGGTATGTCAACAAGTAACTAGTTAACAGTTTTGCGTCTCAACATTTATATATTATTTTTATGTTTTTTTGTTCAGAATCATATTTTTCCTTCATTATTCCTAATGATTGTGATTGTTAAAAATATTCTTAGTTCAGGAAAAATTATCCAGAGTTTATTTATATATTTTTTTAGTTTTTTATTGTTCAGAATAATATATTTCCTTCATTCAGAATTATATTTTTCCTTTCCTATGAAATTTATTTTACATCTCTTCAAAATACTTTGGAGACAACTCTAGCTATATATTCTCGGGTATGTCAACAAGTAACTAGTTACATTTTTGCGTCTCAACATTTATATATTATTTTTTTGTTTTCTTGTTCAGAATTATATTTTTCCTAATGATTAATTGCGATTGTTAAAAATATTCTTAGTTCAAGAAAAATTACTTGGAAATTTTTTAGAACCTCAAAAAATACTCTGGAGACAACTCTAGCTAGGTATTCTCGGGTATGTCAACAAGTAACTAGTTAACAGTTTTGCGTCTCAACATTTATATATTATTTTTATGTTTTTTTGTTCAGAATTATATTTTTCATTCATTATTCCTAATGATTAATTGAGATTGTTAAAAATATTCTTAGTTCAGGAAAAATTATCCAGAGTTTATTTATATATTTTTAGTTTTTTATTGATCAGAATAATATATTTCCTTCATTCAGAATTATATTTTTCCTTTCCTATGAAATTTTTTTTACACCTTTTCAAAATACTCTTGGATATTCTTGGATATGCCAACAAGTAACTAATAAACAGTTTTGCGTCTCAACATTTATAAATTATTTTTTTGTTTTCTTGTTCAGAATTATATTTTTCCTTCATGTTTCCTAATGATTAATTAAGATTGTTAAACATATTCTTAGTTCAGGATAAATTACTTGGAAATTTTTTAGAACCTCAAAAAATACACCTTTTCAAAATACTCTGGAGACAACTCTAGCTATGTATTCTGGGGTATGTCAACAAGTGACTAGTTGGCAGTTTTGCGTCTCAACATTTATATATTATTTTTTGTTTTCTTGTTCAGAATTATATTTTTCCTTCATTATTCCTAATAATTGAGTTTGTTAAAAATATTCTTAGTTCAGGAAAAAAAATCTTGGAAATTTTTTAGAACCTCAAAAAATACTCTGGAGATAACTCTAGCTATGTATTCTCGGGTATGTCAACAAGTAACTAGTTAACAGCCCACATGATTTATCCAGAGTTTTATATACCTACATTTTTTTTTCATTTTGTTGTTTGGAATTTTATTTTTCCTTTATTATTCCTAATGATTATTGATATTGCTAAATTATTCTTAGTTCAGAAAAAAAATTATTGTGAACTTTTAGAACCTCCAAAAAATACTTGCAGAACTTAAATATGCTAAATATTTATTTTTGTGAATTCTGGTCCTCTGGTATTAGGAAATGTTTAGGTCATATTTTAAAAATAAAAATTTGTCATGTGCAATGCAAATGATATGGCAAATGAAAAAGCATGTCAAAACTGCACCTGTCGTTAAAATAAAAATTTTATGGGGAGGAATTTAAAGTAAGCCTTGGGGCCTCCAAGGATATAATTATATGACAACTGGAAAATCGCCAGTTGCCTCTCACAGCAAGGCATCAACTCAAACGCAATAATAAAATAATTAAAAAATTTAAAAATAAAAAAATTCTAGAAATGTTGAGTGAAGCCCTTTTTTTTCTAAAAAAAAAATATATACATATACTGTATAAGCGGTTTTCCCAGGAAGGGGACAATAAAAAATAACTTTCAGTAAAAAAATATACATTTAACTATTATAAAGAGGGGCCAATCTGGTCTTCTTTCAGATACTCACATTTTTAGATTTCACCTTGAAAAATACAACAAAGTGCTTATCAGTAGTTAAAAACTACTAGAAGAGACATATGAAATATGAGGACTAATTGTGTGCAAATTTTTTAAATTTTTTTGGTCTTCCATAATCTCCTTTAGTGCAGAATATGCAACAGAATTTGATGAAATAAAAAAAATGATTTAGAAAAAAATAGAAAATATATTTTTTCTTAAGTTGACAATTTTTCACTTAAAAAAAAAACTACTAGAAGAGACATGAAATATGAGGACTAATTGTGTGCAAATTTTTGAAAGCTTTTTGTCTTCCATAATCTCCTTTAGTGCAGAATATGCAACAAAATTTGATTAAATAAAAAAAGTGATTTAGAAAAAAAACAGAAGAAATTTTTTTTTTAAGTTGACAATTTTTCACTTAAAAAAAAAAACTACTAGAAGAAACAAGAAATATGAGGACTAATTGTGTGCAAATTTTTTTTGTCTACCATCATCTCCTTTAGTGCAGAATATGCAACAGAATTTGATGAAATAAAAAAAGTGATTTAGAAAAAAATAGAAGAAAATTTTTTTTTCAGTTGACAATTTTTCACTTAAAAAAAAAAAAAACTACTAGAAGAGACATGAAATATGAGGACTAATTGTGTGCATTTTTTTTGAAAACTTTTTGTCTTCCATCAACTCCTCTAGTGCAGAATATGCAACAGAATTTGATGAAATAAGAAAAAATATTTCTTCTATTTTTTCTAAATCACTTTTTTTATTTCATCGAATTCTGTTGCATTTTCTGCACTAAAGGAGATTATAGAAGACAAAATGATTTTAAAAATTTGCATATTTCATGTCTCTTCTAGTAGTTTTTTTTAAGTGAGAAATTGTCAACTTAAAAAAAGTGATTTAGATAAGATAGAAGAAATATTTTTTCTTAAGTTGATAATTTTTCACTTAAAAAAAAAAAGAGACACATGAAATATGAGGACTAATTGTGTGCAAATTTTTGAAAACTTTTTGTCTTCCATCATCTCCTTTAGTGCAGAATATGCAACAGAATTTGATGAAATTAAAAAAAGTGATTTAGAAAAAAATGAAATATTTTTTAAGTTGACAATTTTTCACTTAAAAAAACAAACAAAAAAAAAACAAAAAAAAAACCTCCAAAATTTTTGTGGAATCGAATAACTGCCAAAAATGGCTTTATCCAATGGAGAATATGGAAGATCAGAAATGAAATGAAGACAATAGGTTCGAATTGAAATTTGACTGCTGGTTGTCTTGGTCACATCACAGTCGGCAGCCCCCCCCCCCACCCAAAAAAACTACTAGAAGAGACATATGAAATATGAGGACTAATTGTGTGCAAATTTTTGAAAACTTTTTGTCTTCCATCATCTCCTCTAGTGCAGAATATGCAACAGAATTTGATGAAATAAGAAAAAATATTTCTTCTATTTTTTCTAAATCACTTTTTTTAAATTGACAATTTTTCACTTAAAAAAAAAAAAAAAAACTACTAGAAGAGACAAATGAAATATGAGGACTAATTGTTTTCAAATTTTTGAAAACTTTTTGTCTTCCATCATCTCCTTTAGTGCAGAATATGCAACAGAATTTGATTAAATTAAAAAAAAGTGATTTAGAAAAAAAAGGAAATATTTTTTAAGTTGACAATTTTTCACTTAAAAAAAAAACAAAAAACCTCAAAAAAATTTTGTGGAATCGAATAAATGCCAAAAATGGCTTTATCCAATGGAGAATATGGAAGATCAGAAATGAAATGAAGGCAATAGGTTCGAATTGAAATTTGACTGCTGGTTGTCTTGGTCACATCACAGTCGGCAGCCCCCCCACAGCCAAAAAAAATAAATTGCAAAATATAAAAAAAAAATTGTAAACCTGAAATCTCGGACTTTAAGGTACAAAAAGTGCAAATCTAAACCTTCAAACACCATCTAAAAAAAAAACAAAAACAAAACACGGTCTCAGTGGACACTTAAGGCATCACTGAACGTCAGAGGGGAGCCCTTCTTCAAGACGTACCTCAACGTAAAAAATGACTCATTGGGGTGATGTACTGAAGTTGTAGAGAACGTTCGTTCTGCAAAGCGGATGTTCGACTTGCGGGATAATAGGACTCTGTGTTCATCGGCAATTCCCAATCATGCCAGGAAAAGTTTTAATTTGCTTTTTTTTTTTTTTTTTTCATGATCAGTTGTTTAAATTGAATAGGGACGAGCAGATCTGAGATCTCGCTTTCCAAAATTTTGGTGAAAATTACAATATTAAAGGAAAAATGTCCCAATTTTAATGAACTACATTGAAGCCAATGAGAAAGGAGAAATTAGGATTTTTTTTTCTGTGGATTTTAAAGGTCCAATGGAGCTTAAATAGTTTCTGAGGGTCAGGGAAGAGCCTCTATTCTGGACCCATTCTTGGCCCTCGATATTGAGGAACAGAAATTCAAGCCACGTGGTTAACAAGTCAGGATCACATGACCTGGTGGTAATGTGGAGATCACATGACCTGGTGGTAATGTGGAGATCACATGACCTGGTGGTAATGTGGAGATCACATGACCTGGTGGTAATGTGGAGATCACATGACCTGGTGGTAATGTGGAGATCACATGACCTGGTGGTAATGTGGAGATCACATGACCTGGTGGTAATGTGGAGATCACATGACCTGGTGGTAATGTGGAGATCACATGGCTTTGTTTATGAGAAAGGATTAACCCGGTGATAACATTTTGTTTTTTGGGCAAATTTCACCTAAGGTGTCCATATGGTGAGGCCTGGTGAAGGCCAGTGGCCTCTAAATTGTGACCCGTGGGCCAGATGCAGCCCTTTGCTCCCTATTGTTTGGCCCTCGGGGCACTATTCCTCCCACTGATACAAGGAGTTATATTTCTCAGTGACAACAATGATGATGCACCATTTGTTCCACTGACACCAGAGATGGGGATCATTCCTCCACTGCCACCAAGGATGCTGATCTATTCATCCAACTGAGACCAACGATGAGGATCTATTCCTTCCACTGACACCAACAATGAGGATCTATTCCTCTCACTGACAGCAACGATTGAGCACTATTCATCCCACTGATACCAATGATGAGCACTATTCCCCCCCACTGACACCAATGATGGGGCGCTATTCCTCCCACTGCCACCAATGAAGGGGATTTATTCCTCCCACTGACACCAAGGATGGGACACTATTCCTCCCACTGACACCAATGAAGGGGATTTCTTCCTCCCACTGACACCAAGGATGGGACACTATTCCTCCCACTGACACCAATGATGGGACACTATTCCCCCCATTGACACCAATGATGGGGCACTATTCCCCCCATTGACACCAATGATGGGGCACTATTCCTCCCATTGCCACCAATGAAGGGGATTTATTCCTCCCACTGACACCAGTGATGGGACACTATTCCCCTCATTGACACCAATGATGGGGCACTATTCCTCCCATTGCCACCAATGAAGGGGATTTATTCCTCCCACTGACACCAGTGATGGGACACTATTCCCCTCATTGACACCAATGATGGGGCACTATTCCTCCCATTGCCACCAATGAAGGGGATTTATTCCTCCCACTGACACCAACAATCGTGCATTATTTCTTCTATTGAAACCAATCATGGGGCACTAGTCCTCCCACTGACAACAATGACAGGGCACTATTCCTTCCACTGACACCAAGGATAGGGCACTATTTCTCCCACTGCCACCAATGAAGGTGATGTATTCCTCCCATTGACACCAACAGTGGGCACTGTTCCTCCCACTGACACCACCAATGACGGGGTACTTGTCCTCCCACTGACACCAACGATGGGGCACAATCTTTTCCATTGACACCAACAATGAGGTACTATTCTTCCCACTGACACCAATGACAGGGCACTATTCCTCCCACTGACACCACTAATGGGGCATTATTTCTTCTATTGACACCAATGATGGGGCACTATTCCTCCCACTGACATTAATGATGGGGCACTATTCCTCCCACTGACACCAATGACAGGGCACTATTCCTTCCACTGACACCAAGGATGGGGTACTTTTCCACCCATTGACATCAACAATGAGGCACCATTCTTCTCCCTGACACCAATGATGGGGCACTTTTCCTATAAATTGTTTCTACTCCCACTGGCCAATAATGGGGCATTATTTCTTCTATTGACACCAATGATGGGGTACTTGTCCTCTCACTGACACCAATGATGGGGTACTTGTCCTCTCATTGACACCAATGATGGGGTGCAGTTTTTTCCATTGACTCCAACGATGAAGTACTATTCCTCCCACTGACACCAATGATGGAGCACTATTCCTCCCAATGACACCAATGATGGAACACTATTCCTCCCACTGACACCAATGATGGAGCACTATTCCTCCCACTGACACCAATGATGGGGCACTATTCCTCCCACTGATACCAATGATGGGGCACTATTCCTCCCACTGATACCAATGATGGGGCACTATTCCTCCCACTGACACCAATGATGGGGCACTATTCCTCCCACTGACACCAATGATGGGGTACCATTCCTCCCACTGACACCAATGACAGGGCTCTATTCCTTCCACTGACACCAATGATGGGGTACTTTTCCACCCATTGACATCAACAATGAGGCACCATTCTTCTCCCTGACACCAATGATGGGGCACTATTCCTATAAATTGTTTCTACTCCCACTGGCCACCGTCTAGCCCTCCAAAGTGTGAAGGACAGTAAGTTGGCCCTTTGTTCATGAAGTTTGGAGACCCCTGATGAAGACTAAAATCAACAAAATTTTGGGGGAAGCAAATTTGAGATGAATTTTGGCTCCAGCCCTCCACTCGTCCTTGTAAGTCGACATTCGCAATGCAAAAGGAAAAATTCTCCACCTCTTTGGAACCCGCGCCATTGGGCGGTCCCAACCTTTTAGGAATTCGAGTACCAAACCGCGTCCTGCACTTGCTGGATGACATACTGCAGGGAAGGCGTGGCTTCTTGATACATGAGGTTGAGAACCTCGAGAAGGACGTACAGAAGAGGCACGCCCACGCTCATTAATTCGTACAGGTAAGCGTACTGCTGCTCGTGGTCCCTGACGTGGCGCTTGGCGCCTTGTACCACGCCGCGCGTCCAGTTAGATAGGCGGCCGGGGAAGGCGAGAACGTCCCTCGTCACCGCGAGAGGCCAGCTTACTGTTTTCCTAAGTAAGGAAGTCATGATACCTGGAGAGCTGTCCTCTGAGCTGCTGCCAGCGCTGTAGGGACTGTCGGTCACGATCTCCGCAGCTCTGGCTTCTTCCTTCTTCCATGTTTTATCTTCGTCCTAAAAAAACCCAAAAAGAACAAAAAACGGTCAGAATGGCAACAGAATTGGCCAGAAAATCTGTCACCACCCAACAAAAATATACACGCTCCATATAATGATGGGAAGTTTAGTGCTTCCTCCTGACAGTACCAGTGTCGTCGGTTCAAACCCCAACCATGGCACCACCTGCCTGGAGTTTGCATGTTCTCCCCGTGCCTGCGTGGCTTTCCTCTGGGTGCTTCGGTTTCCTCCAACACTTGAAAGGCATGCTGGTAGGTTAATTGGCTCCTGTCTAAATTGTCCCTAGTATGTGTATGTATGAATGTGAGTTAGGGCCCTTAGATTGTACGCTCCTCGGGGGTTAGGAACCTTAGATTGTACGCCCCTTGAAGGTCAGGGACCTTAGATAGTATGCCCCTTGAAGGTCAGGGACCTTAGATTGTACGCCCCTTGAAGGACAGGGACCTTAGATTGTACGCCCCTTGAAGGTCAGGGACCTTAGATTGTACGCCCCTTGAAGGTCAGGGACCTTAGATTGTACGCCCCTTGAGGGTGAGGAACCTTAGATTGTACGCCCCTTGAAGGTCAGGGACCTTAGATAGTATGCCCCTTGAAGGTCAGGGACCTTAGATTGCATGCCCCTTGAGGGTCAGGGACCTTAGATTGTACGCCCCTTGAGGGTCAGGGACCTTAGATTGTACGCCCCTTGAGGGTCAGGGACCTTAGATTGTACGCCCCTTGAGGGTCAGGGACCTTAGATTGTACGCCCCTTGAGGGTCAGGGACCTTAGATTGTACGCCCCTTGAGGGTCAGGGACCTTAGATTGTACGCCCCTTGAGGGTCAGGGACCTTAGATTGTACGCCCCTTGAGGGTCAGGGACCTTAGATTGTACGCCCCTTGAGGGTTAGGGACTGATGTGATGGGCAGCACAGTGGATAAATGGTTGGTACTTCTGCCTGGCAGTACTCGGGTCGCTAGTTCGAATCCCAACCACAACACCACCTGCCTGGAATTTGCATGTTCTCCCTGTGCCTGTGTGGGTTTCCTCCAGGTGCAGGCTGACAGGTCTTGTCTCCGCCCCCTCCTGTATTTTTCTGCAGGCAGCCTATAGTGGGTAGAGCCTGCTGGGTCCCTCCCAGAGTTCTGCTCTCTCTCCTTGTGCAGGGTGACAGGTCTGGTCTCCGCCCCCCCCATACCTCTCTGCAGGCAGCCAGTAGTGGGTGGAGCCTGCTGGGTTCCTCCCACAGTTCTCTCTCCTTGTGCAGGGTGACAGGTCTGGTCTCCGCCCCCTCCTGTACCTTTCTGCAGGCAGCCTGTAGTGGGTGTAGCCTGCTAGGTCCCTCCCACAGTTCCGCTCTCTACTTGTGCAGGGTGACTGGTCTTGTCTCCGCCCCCTCCTGTACCTTTCTGCAGGCAGCCTGTAGTGGGCGGAGCCTGCTGGGTCCCTCCCATAGTTCTGCTCTCTACTTGTGCAGGGTGACTGGTCTTGTCTCCGCCCCCTCCTGTACCTTTCTGCAGGCAGCCTGTAGTGGGCGGAGCCTGCTGGGTCCCTCCCATAGTTCTGCTCTCTACTTGTGCAGGGTGACTGGTCTTGTCTCCGCCCCCTCCTGTACCTTTCTGCAGGCAGCCTGTAGTGGGCGGAGCCTGCTGGGTCCCTCCCATAGTTCTGCTCTCTATCCTTGTGACAGGTGACAGGTCTGGTCTCCGCCCCTTCTACACCTTTCTGCAGGCAGCCTGTAGTGGGTGGAGCCTGCTAGGTCCCTCCCACAGTTCTGCTTTCTCCTTATGCAGGGTGTCTGCTCTGGTCTCCGCCCCCTCCTATAATTTCTGCAGGCAGCCTGCTGGCCCCTTCCACAGCTCTGCTCTCTGCACAGCGCTGATGTCACTACTCCTTTTACAAGATAATATCTGGCTTTGTAAAGGCATTTGGGGCGCATAAAGTGGATTTATATCCTTTGTAGCTATTTATACATTTATTTAAAATTTATTTTCTCTTTAAAACGCGGCCATTGACCTGATGAGAAATAAATAGCTCACAGATCAGGAAACACTGCCAGCGTAAGATCTATTCCTAGCCTAATGGACGTCAATTCTGGAAAAAAACATGCGATCGACCAAAAATAGAAAGAGCATCTTTGGCGCATCTGGGTACACAAACAAGGCGGAATATTCCAGAGAGTTATAAACAGCAACATTTGTTTCGGAAAAGCGAACCACCAGCTGCTGTGAAGGACGAAGTCCCCGGAGATTGTGTTCTCCCGGGTGCCGGACACCCGGCGTCCTCGGTGTAATCACCGCCATCATTGATTGGCGACATACCGTATGCAGGGCCACTGCTAGGCTATTTTGGGCCCTAGGCAAGACCAGCTACTTGCACCCCCCCCCCCCAAAAAAAAAATAAAAAAATAACTGTAATGCAAGATGGTATCAAAAAGTTTCAAGACTAGTTTTGTAACACGCACAGTCACAGGGAGCGCCGACCTTGGTAAGTCAGTGTGCCAAAAGGCACCATCCTGTGTACATCGGGAGCTGTGCAACTGGTGCTATTCTGACCACGTGTGTTGCCATGTCTGCGATTTCATCATGGACAGCAAGTTAGAGCAGAGAGCAAACATGAAATTCTGCGTGAAACCCAAACACCCAAGCTTTGTCACCGGTAATGATCCTTGAGATGGAGGACGGCCGTGCTGGCGGAGTTGCATGGCGACGATCCCCACAGGATGGTTTGGATCTGCGGATTGAGCATAATGGATCGGAGTCCGATTAATTATGCTCCCCAATCCACAGATCTGATCCATCCTGCGGGGATCCTCAGCATGCAACCTATACGGGGTGACACCGGACCCGCTCCACGAAAAGGTAAGTTGTAAAGAAAGCCGACGATCCCCGCAGGATGGATCGGATCTGTGGATTGAGCATAATGGATCGGAGTCCGATCCATTATGCTCCCCAATCCGCAGATCCCATCCATCCTGCGGGGATCGTCGCCATGCAACCGATACGGGGTGACACCGGACCCACTCCACGAAAAGGTAAGTTGTAAAGCAAGCCGACGATCCCCACACCTACCACACGGGGTGACACCAGACCCGCTGCACGAAAAGGTAAGTTGTAAAGCAAGCCGACGATCCCGCAGGATGGATCGGACCTGCGGATTGAGCATAATGGATCGGAGTCCGATCCATTATGCTCCGCAATCCGCAGATCCGATCCATCCTGCGGGGATCGTCAGCATGCAACCTATACGGGGTGACACCAGACCCGCTCCATGAAAAGGTAAGTTGTAAAGCAAGCCGACGATCCCCACAGGATGGATCTGATCTGCAGATTGGGGATCATTGGACTCCGATCCATAATGCTCAATCCGCAGATCCCATCCATCCTGCGGGGATCGTCGGCATGCAACCGATGCGGGGTGACGCCGGACCCGCTGCACGAAAAGATAAGTTGTAAAGCAAGAATGGATGGGATCTGCGGATTGGGGAGCCCAATGGATCGGACTCCAATCCATTATGCTCATTCCGCAGATCCGATCCATCCTGCGGGGATCGTCAGCATGCTTTACAACTTATCTTTTCGTGGAGCGGGTCTGGCGTCACCCCGTGCGGTAGGTGTCACCTGGAGCGGTGCGCACCCCCCGCACCTGCCTATGGACACCACTGGGGCCACCAATGGGGTTAGCGGGGAAGACTTTTTTGACTTACCTGCAGTTTTGAATCTGTTCTTCGCTTTCGCTGTTTGTTGTTGGAGAAGGAGTGCATGAAATGAGGTTGGCAATAAAATTTACCTGGAGATAAAAGGAGAACAATGTTACTGCTGAGAAGGAGAAGTGTTTCTAAAAGCTGCTTACTAATGACGAAATGACAATATTAGGTGCTTATATGCTAATGAAAGGTTAACTTGCAGGTTCAGGAAAACAATTTATTTGAATTCTGGTACATCCCCGTGGGCCGCAGGGAAGTCAAACTGGCGGCCCTCCAGCTGTTGTGAAACTAAAAGTCCCATCATGCCTTTAGGCCTTTGGGTGTCCTGCTTGTAACTGTCAATCTTGCAATGCCTCATGGGGCTTGTAGTTTGGCAACAGCAGGAGGGCCGCCAGTTTGACACCCGTGCCTTAAAGCATCTGCCTGACTCTCTGGCAGGATTTGGACCCCCCTATCCCCCCCCCTTATCTATGCCCCTGGTGACAATATTTCTTAGACCAGGGGTGACAAACTGACGGCCCTCCAGCTGTTGCGAAACTACAAGTCCCATCATGCCTCTGCCTTTGGAAGTCATGCTTGTAACTGTCAATCTTGCAATGCCTCATGGGACTTGTAGTTTGGGAACAGCTGGAGGGCCGCCAGTTTGACACCCGTGCAGTGGGGGAATAGTAAGAATGGGACCTTCATCGTGTTCTTTTCTTGTTCCTTAGACGCTTGAGTGTTTGTGTGTGGATTTTGTTTGGCCCTCTTTATCCCCCATCTTGTGTGACCCTTTGGTATAGCATTTTAGAGGTAACCTGTGCTTGGTGGTCTCTAATTTGGTTGGGTCTGCTTCAGCCTTGGTCCATTTTATATGTCCCCCCCCATGTAATCCCCCCCCCCAGCTGGTCCCAGTGTTGTCCTCTTTCATGGTGGTCCTGGGGGTGTAGATGGTGGATCTTCCAGCTGTAGAAGGGGGGCTCAGTTATTGTGTTTTGGCTACAATATTATATCGGAATTACATTGTTACAAATAAGGATTCTTACTACATTTGTGATGTAATTTACACAGCCGTATCAGGGGCGGACTGACCATTTGGAAACTCGGGCACTGCCCGAGGGCTCAGGGTCAGTAGGGGGCCCCATGAGATGCCCCTGGTACCTTTTTCATAGGCTTTTTTGAGTTTGGGCAAGAACACAGGGGCCCCATGATCCCCTATTGCCCGGAGGCCCCATGAGTTGTCAGTCCGCTCCTGAGCCGTATTGTCTCTGGTAATCAGCGTGGATCCTGAAGAAACAGAATGAGCGAAACGCGTCGATCCAGCACACCTTTTTTTCACATCCATTTAAAGTGATACTAAACGCACACGGTTTCATTTACATCGTCCCTTCTCTTTCTGTATGTGAACGATGGCACTGTATTTATACGAATTAAAACAATACCGCTTTGCAGGGATGAGAAACAGATTGTTCCTTCTGTACAGAGCTCTGTGTTGATTGTCAACACAGAGCTCTGGGTTGTGATTCGATATAGCTGATCAACAGGTCAGTGATTAGTGGCTGTCAGGCTTCCGCTGCGGTGCCAGGGTCCATGCCTGATGACACTGGCTGGGAAGGGGTTAACATCTAGGGGCAATCAAGGGGTTAAATCTGCGCATAACAATGTGTAATGTGCGCACGATGTGCTGCTTTTATTAATAGATCTCTTTTTTTCTCATCCCTGCAAAGTAGGAATGAGAAACAAAGATTGTGCCTTCTATACAAAGCTCTGTGTTGATTGTCAACACAGAGCTCTGGGTTGTGATTGGATATAGCTGATGAACAGGTCAGTGAATCAGTGGCTGGCAGGCTCCCGCTGCAGTGGCAGGGCCCATGCCTGTGCCGGAGGCTGGGAAACAGGCCGCAATGTACAGATAAGCTTTGCAGGGAGAAGAAACAAAGATCGATCCTTCTGTACAGAGCTCCCTGTTGATTGTCAACACAGAGCTCTGGGTTGTGATTGGATATAGCTGATCAACAGGTCAGTGAATCAGTGGCTGGCAGGCTCCCGCTGCGGTGGCAGGGCCCAAGCCTGTGCCCGAGGCCCGGAAACAGGCAGCAATGTACAGATATGCTTTGCAGGGAGAAGAAACAAAGATCGATCCTTCTGTACAGAGCTCTGTGTTGATTGTCAACATAGAGCTCTGGGTTGTGATTGGATATAGCTGATCGGCAGGTCAGTGAATCATTAGCTGGGACTTGGTGGCAGGTTCCCGCTGGAGTAGGCGGGCCCACGCCTGCGCCCAAAACCCGAAAACAAGCAGCAAATGTATATTTATGTTGCTGTGCCTGTGTGGGCTGGCCGGTCCCCACATGGATAACCCCCGGTTCACATATATGTGGCCATGCGAGACGCATTTTGCACGGGCATGAGAGCCCATTCATTTAAATGGACTCCCGTGCCCATGACACGCACGGAAGAAGTCCCTGCACTTCTTTGGAAAACGCAGCCGAGGTTCCCAGTACGGTTAAGTTTTCCAGTGCGGGCGGCGTGCCATTAGAACTAATGACACCCACCCGCGGGTCCGCATTTCTCTGTGCGGGTGGTGCAGCTGCATGAATTTTTGTGCAGATCCGCAGCGGCACCACCCGCACATATGTGAACCTAGGGTAAACGTAATTTGCAGGTTCCACCTCCATCCTGCTTTTGAGCAATCAACATCTGCCTTGACACATTGGCTGTACGGACATAAATGTTGGGGTATCTTCTTGACGCTCATTAGAACCGAAGAAGAGCTTTGGAGGAGCTGAAAGCAGCGGCGGACTGACAACTCATAGGGCCCCCGGACAATAGGGGGATCATGGGGCCCCTGTGTCCTTGCCCAAACTCAAAAAAGCCTATGAAAAAGGTACCAGGGGCATCTCACGGGGCCCCCTACTGACCCCGGGCCCTCGGGCAGTGCCTGAGTTTCCAAATGGTCAGTCCGCCCCTGGCTACAAGACGTCTTCACAGAACAAGTCAGGCGGAATGAGGTCCGCTATTACTAAATATTATAACTTTTATAGTTGTCCCTTGTGCCAAAAACACTTTTTTTTGCTGTTTTTATCCCTTTAACTGTTGCGGTTCCTCAGCGGCGGTGGGGATTGGGACTGTGTGAGGTTTAGTTGTAGATAAAATCTGAACGGTTCCTCGGCTCCCTCTGTTTTTATTTCTTGTTTAGATTAAAAAAAAAAAAAAAAAAAAAGGATTATTTTCCCGCGATAAAATCTAATCTTCCAGGACTTTAGGAATGCAACGCACAATAGAGGCCAAATGTTCAGCCCAATCACAGCCAGCGCCTGTTGCGCCCTCAGGACATGTGCGTCCCATGTATGTTTGGTTAGCACATCTTGTTGTTACTTCTGAAAGGGAACGGCAGCCGCAGATCAGGGAGCTGGAAAATCTGCAAAGTCGGCTGATGGCTTACAATTTAAAAGAGCAGCTCTGAGATATTCCGTGTTTCTTTTCACTGCAAATGTGCTGCAACCATTCGAGCACTCGGGCACTGTCCGAGGGCCCGGGGTCAGTAGGGGGCCCCATGAAATGCCCCTGGTACCTTTTTTTTTTTATAGGCTTTTTTGAGTGTGGGCAAGGACACAGGGGCCCCATGATCCCCTATTGCCCAGGGGCCCCATGAGTTGTCAGTTCGCCCCTGGCTGCAACTGTTATACTGTTTATGTGTTGTTACCTCCATGATGTAATGTAGAATGGATTCATTAGGAGGGATACAGTTCTGTCCAGGAAAATAATTTTTATGAGAGAAAAAAAAAAAAAGTCTAATAATGCACGTAATGTATCCAATATACACTATATTGCCAAAAGTATTGGCCCCGCCCTCCAAATCATGTGATTCAGGTGTTCCAATCCCCTCCAAATCATGTGATTCAGGTGTTCCAATCCCTTCCCAATCATGTGATTCAGGTGTTCCAATACCCTCCAAATCATGTGATTCAGGTGTTCCAATACCCTCCAAATCATGTGATTCAGGTGTTCCAATACCCTCCAAATCATGTGATTCAGGTGTTCCAATCCCTTCCCAATCATGTGATTCAGGTGTTCCACTCCCCTCCCAATCATGTGATTCAGGTGTTCCAACCCCCTCCAAATCATGTGATTCAGGTGTTCCACTCCCCTCCCAATCATGTGATTCAGGTGTTCAAATCCCTTCCCAATCATGTGATTCAGGTGTTCCAATCCCTTCCCAATCATGTGATTCAGGTGTTCCAATCCCTTCCCAATCATGTGATTCAGGTGTTCCAATCCCCTCCCAATCATGTGATTCAGGTGTTCCAATCCCTTCCCAATCATGTGATTCAGGTGTTCCAATCCCTTCCCAATCATGTGATTCAGGTGTTCCAATCCCCTCCCAATCATGTGATTCAGGTGTTCCAATCCCCTCCCAATCATGTGATTCAGGTGTTCCAATCCCCTCCAAATCATGTGATTCAGGTGTTCCAATCCCCTCCCAATCATGTGATTCAGGTGTTCCAATCCCCTCCATGGACACAGGTGTATACAATCAAGCCCCTAGGCATGCAGACGGCTTCTACAAACATTGGTGAAAGAATGGGTCGCTCTCAGGAGCTCAGTGACTCCAAGCGTGGTCCCGTGATAGGTGGCCACCTGGGCAATAAGTCCATCCGTGACATTTCCTGGCTACTAAATATTCCACGCTCAACTGTTAGTGGGATTATAACAAAGTGGAAGCAACTGGGAACAACAGCAACTCAGCCACCAAGTGGTAGGCCACGTCACATGACAGGGCGGGGTCAGCGCATGCTGAAGCGCACAGTGCGCAGAAGTCACCAACTGTCTGCAGAGTCAATAGCTAAAGACCTCCAAACTTGGTGTGGCCCTCAGATGAGCCCAACAACAGTGTGTAGAGAGCTTCATGGAATGGGTTTCCATGGCCGAGCATGTAAGGGGGAACTCTGATGAGGATGCTGATGTAAGGGGAGACTGTAATGTAAATGGCTCTGATATAAGGAGAGACTCTGATGGTGAACCTGATGTAAGGGGGAACTCTGAAAGGGATGCTGATGTAAGGGGTGTCTGATGGGGGCACTGATGTAAGGGCGAAGTCTGATGTAAGGGCAACTTTGTTGGGGATATTGATGTAAGGGGTGGACACTGATGTAAGGGGGGACCTTGCAAGGGACTCTGATGTAAGGGGTGACTCTGATGGTGAACCTGATGCAAGGGGGAACTCTGATAGGGACTCTGCTGTAAGCGGGACTCTGATAAGGACTCTGAAGTAAGGTGGGGACTGTAATGTAAGGGGAGACTTTGATGTGAACCTGATGTAAGGGGTAACTCTGATGGGGATGCTGATGTAAGGGGGGACTGTGAGGAGGACCCTGATATAAGTGGGACTCTGAAAGGGACTCTGATGTAAGAGGGACCCTGATAAGAACTCTGATGTAGGTGGGACGCAGATAAGGACTCTGATGTAAGGGGGTACTCTGATAGGGAATCTGATGTAAGAGGGACCCTAATAAGGACTATAATGTAAGGGGGGACTCTAATCTAAGGGGAGACTTTGATGTGAACCTGATGTAAGGGGTAACTCTGACTTAAGGACGACTCTGATGGGGATACTGACGTAAAGGGGGACCTTGCAAAGGACTCTGATGTAAGGGGGGTCTCATGGGGACCCTGTTGTAAGGTGGGACTCTGATAGGGACTCAGATGTAAGGGGAACTCTGATGGGGATGCTGATTTAAGTGGAACTCTGATGTAAGGGGAATCTGATGGGGATCCTGATGTAAGGGGGAACTCTGATGTAAGGGCAACTCTGATGTGGATCCTGATGTAAGGGGCAGGCTCTGATGAAAAGGGGGACCTTGCAAAGGACTCTGATACAAGGGGGGGGGGGGCTCTCATGGGGACTCTGATGTAAGGTGGGACTCTGATATAAGGGGTAACTCTGATGTAAGGAGAACTCTGATGCTAATGTAAGGGGGGCTCTGATGCTGATGTAAGAAGGACCTCTGATGGGTATCCTGATGTAAGGGGGACCTCTGATGTGGATCTTGATGTAAGGGGGGCTCTGATGCTGATGTAAGGGGGACTGTGATGGGGACCCTAATGTAAGGGGAGCCTCTGATGTGGACCCTGATGTAAGGGGAACTCTGATGCTGATGTAAGGGGGACCTCTGATGTGGACCCTGATGTAAGGGGAACTCTGATGCTGATGTAAGGGGTACTCTGATAGGGAATCTGATGTAAGAGGGACCCTAATAAGGACTATAATGTAAGGGGGGACTCTAATCTAAGGGGAGACTTTGATGTGAACCTGATGTAAGGGGTAACTCTGACTTAAGGACGACTCTGATGGGGATACTGACGTAAAGGGGGACCTTGCAAAGGACTCTGATGTAAGGGGGGTCTCATGGGGACCCTGTTGTAAGGTGGGACTCTGATAGGGACTCAGATGTAAGGGGAACTCTGATGGGGATGCTGATTTAAGTGGAACTCTGATGTAAGGGGAATCTGATGGGGATCCTGATGTAAGGGGGAACTCTGATGTAAGGGCAACTCTGATGTGGATCCTGATGTAAGGGGCAGGCTCTGATGAAAAGGGGGACCTTGCAAAGGACTCTGATACAAGGGGGGGGGGCTCTCATGGGGACTCTGATGTAAGGTGGGACTCTGATATAAGGGGTAACTCTGATGTAAGGAGAACTCTGATGCTAATGTAAGGGGGACTGTGATGGGGACCCTAATGTAAGGGGGACCTCTGATGGGGACCCTGATGTAAGGGGGGGGGGACTCTGATGCAGTAATTGGCACCTCATTATCCCATACAGTTCTAAAACACACTGGTAGGTTCACCATCTTCCCCCCAAATCCCTGTTCTGGGTGGTACCTACCCTCTTCCATATTGAACACATAATTCCCCAGTCGGAGGACGGTGGAGCAGAAGGAACACTTGAAGCACTCGCGGTGGAAGAAATGTCCTTCGGCGCTCAGCCGCTCCACCACATAGACTCTCTTCTTGCAGAAATAACACGTGTCGCTCCCACCGATATTCGGAGGAAACTCCTTCCTCAGGGATCCCTAGAAAACAAGAAATTGTATCTCTATTAACCCCCACGGATCTTCTCTCTAATGTGTTCCTGTACATTGTTTCTTTATTTATCGGAGTCAAGAAAAAAAAAATATATATTTTGGGTGTGTCAGGTAAATACTAAATATTGTAAGTTAATGGGTTTTTTTTTATAGCCAGCAGATGGCGCTTTCTGCTTTTTTTTTTTCTCTCATCTCCTTGCTGTTGTTTACAGTCCTCAGTAGCTGAAGATGGAAATACATTTGTGGACATCTTATAATTTTTTTCTCTCATTGTCAGAAACGCAGTAATCTCATCCAAGCCTATTTGCACATTGTCAGAGTATACTAAGCCAGCCCTATAAAATACCTCCTTCTCCGTGTCATCTAAAGCCTAGGAAAACATCGCATGGTCTCTGGCATTTCAGGATATTGCAGGAAGAAAGGATTGTGACGGGAGTCGCGTTGGGTGGGGGGGCCCATGGAACACAGCCCCCTTTGGAGAGGTGCGGAGACCCCTGTCTCAGCTCCCCATATCCCTATTATGTGTGAGTCACCCTGTGCCTGTTAGGGGTACAGGATGATCTGTCCTAATATTGTGTACACCTGTATAAGTGGGGTGTGGGGGTTGTTCATTGTTTAATGCCATGTGGTTGTCCCATTGTTCTATTGTGTCTTGCTTGGGAGCAGGGGCGGACTGACCATTTGGAAACTCAGGCACTGCCCGAGGGCCCAGGGTCAGTAGGGGGCCCCATGAGATGCCCCTGGTACCTTTTTCATAGGCTTTTTTGAGTTTGGGCAAGGACACAGGGGCCCCATGATCCCCTATTGCCCGGTGGCCCCATGAGTTTGTCAATCCGCCCCTGCTTGGGAACAAACTATTACGGGATGTATGTGTTTGTGTATTGGCTTGGTGGGGGGTGTCTGCTGTGTGTCTCTTGTTACTGAATGAATTGCCCCGCCCTGTGTACATATCTTGTGTCTGTGTTAAAATAAAGCAGTCCATTTCCTATTTTAATACAAGTCTGGTGCTGTCTCGTCTTGTATGGTCAGCGGTGGTGTCCGTGGATCTGTGTTCGGACAGGGAAGATGGAGTCTAACGGAAATTACCAAGTGCAGTCCGGGTCCAGTTCTGTTACAAGGATATTGTAGAAAGTCTATTTTTTGCAATAGGACAGAGCCCGTCTGTTAGGTTTGGTAGGAGATGAGAGGCTCCAAAGGCACAACCATTGTGCAATGCTACTAAGTACACGTGTAGTAAACACAAATATGGCTACACTTCTGTATATGTATGACTGAAAATGATACAGAAACAATTAAAAAATATTCACGTTACCAGAATTATTAACATTCTGCTATTTAAATGTGTTTAGCCTAAAACAATGGTCTCCAAACTGCGGCCCAGGGGCCAGACGTGGCCCTTTGCTTATCTCTATTTGGCCCTTGGGGCATTATTCTTTCCTCTGATATAAGGCACTATTCCCCTACTGACACCAACGACGGGGCATTATACCTCCCACTGATACCAATGATGGGGGACTATTCCTTCCAATAATACCAATGATGGGGCACTATTCCTCCCACTGACACCAATGATGGGGCACTATTCCTCCCACTGACACCAATGATGGGGCACTATTCTTCCCACTGATACCAATGATGGGGCACTATTCCTCCCACTGACACCAATGATGGGGCACTATTCCTCCCACTGACACCAATGATGGGGCACTATTCTTCCCACTGATACCAATGATGGGGCACTATTCCTCCCACTGACACCAATGATGGGGCACTATTCCTCCCACTGACACTAATGATGGGGCACTATTCCTCCCACTGATACCAATGATGGGGCACTATTCCTCCCACTGACACCAATGATGGGGCACCATTCCTCCCACTGACACTAATGATGGGGGACTATTCCTTCCAATAATACCAATGATGGGACATTATTCCTCCTACTGCCACCAACGATGGGACACTATTCCTCCTACTGACACCAATGATGGGGCACTATTCCTCCTACTGACACCAATGATGGGGCACTATACCTCCCACTGATACCAATGATGGGGCACTATTCCTCCTAATGACACCAATGACTGGGCACTATGCCTCCCACTGATACCAATGATGGGGCACTATTCCTCCCACTGACACCAATGATGGGGCACTATTCCTCCCACTGACACCAATGATGGGGCACTATTCCTCCCACTGATACCAATGATAGGGCACTATTCCCCCCACTGACACTAATGATGGGGCACCATTCCACCCACTAATACCAATGATGGGACACTATTCCCCCCCACTGACACCAACGATGGGGCACTATACCTCCCACTGATACCAATGATGGGGGACTATTCCTCCCAATAAAACCAATGATGGGGCACTATTCCTCCTACTGACACCAATGATGGGGGACTCTTCCTCCCAATAATACCAAGGATGGGGCACTATTCCTCCCACCAATACCAATGATGGGACACCATTCCTCCCACTGACACCAATGATGGGGCAATATTCCTCCCACTAATACCAATGATGGGGCCATTGGTTGTAGTAAACACCCTTAGAAGTAGGGGACATGTCTTCTCTCGGTCTACCGGCTTCTTTCTTGATCTCCTCCTGCGTCACCCGGGACTCCACCGCCATCTTCTCCAGTTTCCAAACTACACGGAGGCCACCCCATTCAGGAACCTGTCCACACCGACCCGCTTCGGGCGGCTTTCCTCTATGACTGCACTACCTAGGAATGATGAAAAGGACCCCAGGGGCCCTTCATAGTTTCTTGCTCTGGATCCCTGAAGGTTCTAGTTATGCCTCTGTTTTATAGCTTTACAAGTGGTCCCTCTGCCGAAAATCCAGTGAGCGCCTAACTTCCCGCTTGGGCTGACAGCACAGCGCCTCTGCTGCATTGAAATCCCAGCCCCGCCTGCATAGACTACAGAACTGCACCTATTCCTCGCCGCTCTTTGTACCTCTCTAAATGCATAGACACTGCCCGGGCTCCGAAGAGCCTGCCAATTTACAGCATGTAGAGAAAGGGCTCTTGGGAGACGTAGTTCTGGGGGCACCCCTTCGTCAGAGGGTTAAGTGAGGTTTTGAACATTTTGAGTTCCTCTTGAATTACTGCCATATATATTTGATACTCTCACAGACCCCCCCCCCCCACCTTATGACCTCGTTACAGATACAATAGATAAAGAAGGAAGGAAGAGTAGAGTACCTTCTGGGAAGGAGAGACAGGAGAAGAAGAAGGAGATTCAGCAAAGGGTTCAGTCACCCCTACATCCAGCGAGCTCTGAATTCAACACAAAATCACATTATTCACCTTATAACACACAAGAAAAATACTTGTCTCAATGGGGGGGGGGGGGTTTACTAAAACCGGCCCACTCAGAATCCGGTGCAGCTGTGCTTGGTAGCAAATCGGCTTCTAACTTCAGATTGTTAAGTTTTGACAATAAAACCTGGAAGCTGATTGGTTTCTCTGGAGTACTGCACCAGATTTTGCACCCTTCAGTTTTAGTAAATCTCTCCCCAATGTGTCAGCTTAGAGTAATTTTATTATTTCTCTAAATTAACTTAAAGGGATCTACTGTATGTAAAAAAAAAAAACATTTGCTGTACAGATGTCCTTCGCATTCGCACAAGCCGTATTTTTTTTCTTATGATTATCTCCTCTATTCAGCAGCTCCATCTAGTGGTCATAATGTGGTATTGTATATTTCAGGAAAATACCATATTATGGTCACTAGATGGAGCTGATGGTCACATGAGATATTACAAACAATATGGTCATCATTCATGGTGCCCGTGCCTAAGGCATACACACAGTGAATTCAATGATACAAAGACCCCCCCCCCATGTGCATATAGTCAAAATGTTTTGTTTTGGTTCAAGTAAGGAAGAGGTGAAGGCTTAGTCCACCTTTGGGAATAAACTAGTAAGTGATCTTCATGATTATTGTGCATTTCCTAATTTTTACATTGAAGCCTGCAGAGCTTTGCATCCGAGATCAGCGCGTTGGGGGTGCAATGAAGAGGTTCCTTCAATGACTTCCCCAGCCTCAGATCTGTATGGAGGTGGCAGACAGGATGTGTAGCATATCCATGGAAGCAATCCCAGGCCTGAATGGTGGAGCCACGCACAGAGGAGGAAGAAGGCGGGGCTGGTTTGGGGGGGGGGATTGGGGAACATGACCATGCTTCATGTTACCCTATATGAGGGTGTAACATGAAATATGGCCTAAATGTGGACGAAATCTTTGAAAGTCCTACTGGGTTCTTTTCTGCTATCCATGTTTTGCTGTGGAGACATTCCTTCACTTCCGGTCCTTAAGATGCAAAAGGAAACGGAAGGAAAGCTTAATAGAGTAAGGGACATTTCCATCTAAGATAGTTGCCTCTACAGCATTTGTTCGCATTGGAAGGTTTACCCTAGTGACAACTCTAAAATTTGGCATTTCCCCTCACCTACTCGGGATAATTTATTAAGAGAGTTGAGAATCTTCTGCTACAGAGTAGAGTGAATAGATCAGCCCCTGAGGAAATTTAAGTAAGGTTCATACCATTGTAATGGTGGGGGTGGGTTGTCACTGGCACATCTGTCCCCATTGGAAGGTTTACCCTTGTGACAAATCTAGATTTTGGGATTTCCCCACAACTATTTGGGCAAATTTACTAAAGGAGTTGAGAACTTTCTAGCACAGAGTAGAATGAGTCGACTAGCCCCCGCAGAACTGTAGCAAGAAGAAAACCATTTTAGTTGTTTGCCACCGGAACATCTGTTCCCATTGGAAGGTTTACTGTTGTGGCAAATCTAGATTTTGGGCCTTCCCACACCTACTTGGGCAAATTTACTAAAGAAGTTGAGAACTTTTTAGCACAGAAAAGAATGAGTAGACAAGCCCCCGCAGAACTATGGCAAGGAGAATACCATTTTAGTTGTTTGTCACTGGAATATCTGTCCCCATTGGAAGGTTTACCCTTGTGACAACTCTAGATTTTGGGATTTCCCCACAACTACTTTGGCGAATTTACTAAAGGAGTTGAGAACTTTCTAGCACAGAGTAGAATGAGTAGACTAGCTCCTGCAGAACTGTAGCAAGGAGAATACCAATTTAATTGTTTGTCACTGGAACATCTATCCCCACTGGAAGGTTTACCCTTGTGACAACTCTAAAGTTTGGGATTTCCCTTCACCTTGGGCTGATTTACTAAAGGTTTTGAGAACCTTCTACCAAAGAGAATCAGTAGATCAACCCCTAAGTAAGGATCATACCATTTTGGTGGTGTAGGTGGATGGGTGGTTTGTAAGTGGAATATCTGTCCCCATTAGAAGGTTAACCCTTGTGACAACTATAAAGTTTTGGATTTCCCCTCTCTTACGTGGGCTGATTTACTGAGGGTCATACCATTTTGGTGGTGGTCTATTAATTATGTCACAGTAAGTGCCTCTTTCCAATATTGTGAAAAATGGTTCTGAATGAAGAGTAGAATTTGTGTGTTCTAAAAGGTTTACCTTTGTGACAACTCTAAAGTTCCAGATTTACCCTCAATTACTGAGGATGATTAACTAAAAGAAATGATAATCTTCTGCCAGAGAGTAGAATGAGTAGACCAGTCCCCATAGAATTAAAGCAAGGAGCATACCATTTTAGTTTGTCACTGGAACATCTATTACTACTCACAAGCGTAAACCTACTAGAAGGTTTACGCTTGTGACAACTCTAAAGTTTGGGATTTCTCTTCACCTAATTGGGCTGGTTTACTAAAGGTTTTGAGAACCTTCTACCAAAGAGAATTAGTAGACAAACCCCTGAGGGACTTTAAGTAAGGGTCATACCATTTTGGTGGTGGGGGTGGGTAGGTGGTTTGTCACTGAAATTTCTGTCCCCATTAGAAGGTTTACCTTTGTGACAACTCTGAAGTTCCAGATTTCCCCTCACCTACTTGGGCTGATTTACTAAGGGTCATACCATTTTGGTGGTGGTGGGGTCTACTAATTATTTCACAGTAAGTGCCTCTTTCCAATAATGTGAAAAATGGTTCCGAATGAAGAGTAGAATTTTTGTATTCTAAGAGGTTTACCTTTGTGACAACTCTAAAGTTCCAGATTTTTCCTCACTTACTGAGGACGATTAACAAAAAAGAATTGTGAATCTTCTGCCAGAGAGTAGAATGAGTAGACCAGTCCCCATAGAATTAAAGCAAGGAGCATACAATTTTAGTTGTTTGTCACCGGAACATCTATCCCCACTGGAAGGTTTACGCTTGTGACAACTCTAAAGTTTGGGATTTCCCTTCACCTACTTGGGCTGATTTACTAAAGGTTTTGAGAACCTTCTACCAAAGAGAATCAGTAGACCAACCCCTGAGGGACTTAAAGTAAGGGTCATACTATTTTGGTGGTGGAGGTGGGTGGGTGGTTTGTCAGTGGAACATCTGTGCCCATTTGAAGGTTTACCCTTGTGACAACTCTAAAGTTCTAGATTTCCCCTCACTTACTGAGGATGATTATCTAAAAGAATTGAGAATCTGCCAGAGAGTAGAATGAGTGGACTAGTACCCACAGAATTGAAACAAGGAGCATACCATTTTAGTTGTTTGTCACCGGAACATCTATCGCCACTGAAAGCTTTACCCTTGTGACAACTCTAAAGTTACGGATTTCCCCTCACCGACTTGGGCTGATTTACTAAGGGTCATATCATTTTGGTGGTGGTGGGGTCTAATAATTATTTCACAGTAAGTGCCTCTTTCCAATATTGTAAAAAATGGTTCTGAATGAAGAGTTGAATGTGTGTGTTCTAAAAGGTTTACTCTTGTGACAACTCTAAAGTTTGGGATTTCCCCTCACCTACTTGGGCTGCTTTACTAAAGGTTTTGAGAACCTTCTACCAAAGAGAATCAGTAGACCAACCCCTGAGGGACTTAAAGTAAGGGTCATACCATTTTGGTGGTGGAGGTGGGTGGGTGGTTTGTCAGTGAAATATCTGTCCCCATTAGAAGGTTTACCCTTGTGACAACTCTAACGTTTCGGATTTCCCCTCACCTACTTGGGCTGATTTACTAAGGGTCATACCACTTTGGTGGTGGTGGCGGTGATGAAGAGTAGAACTTTTGTTTTCTAAAAGTTTTATGTAATGGCCGTCGTCATTTTTTAAGCCAGTAATTGTCATGTGTTGCGGCTGATTTCTGCTGCTTACCAGCTCTGAGGATCTCGTTCTACTTTTGTGATCGCTCATATAAAGGCAGACAAGGACTTCTGCCACAGCTCCTACTCGGCTGGACACGTTCCCTACCGTCGCCTATTTGGCAGAAAGAACACAGAGGAACAGAGGAAGAGATAACAGACTTAATAGATTGTTGCAGCAAGAAAAGAAATGTCTCAGATTAGTTATAGAATATTAACATAGAAGCTACAGAAGGTTAATGAAAGCCAAGCTATCTCTGAAAACAGCACAAAAAAGGAGACGTCTGTGGCAACCGGGTCATCAAGAGACCAACTGAAGCTGTTTCAAGATAAAATTCAGCTGGAAGGAAAGATAATTCTGAAAATAAAGTCATATAAAGATGAATGAATGTTTCTAATTAGCCCCAAAATGTTACATTGTATTCTCACAGCAAAACCTTTATTTTAGGCTGGATGTTAACCCCTAGACGCCGAGCGCACCCAAATAGGTGGTCTCTCGGCATCTGGGCCTTGGCCGCATATGTGCGTATCATTTGAAAATACATGTGCTGAGAGCGTGTGCCCTGCATATTTGTCCGTGTCTCACGGAAAGGTCCCGATCTCCCCTTGCGATTGGGACCTTTTCCGATCATGTGACTGCCGTGACAGCGAATCACGGCGGTCACATGACCCTAAAACCCTGCCCCGCCTCCTAGCTTCTGAAACTCTTAAAGGGCCGGGAGGTGACCGCGCAAAGGGGTTAATAAAGGTGACTCTGTAATAACAGAGAGAGCACTAGATAGTCGTTCTAAGAGTCCATAATCTTTTATTGTTGATAAATTTGAGACAAGAGGAAGATAAAAAAAAAAACAATGCGTTTCGAGGACCAACCAACCCCCCTTCATCAAGGCTTGAATGAGAAATGACAAATCTTCCTGTAGGACATTTTGTACTATGTCAGGGAGGGGGCATTAGTAGCCACAGTGGATGTACGTTTAACATGCTTGGTTTGAACAGGAATCCCCATGATGACATGTTCCTGTCCATAAATGGTCAATGATGTCATCCAGGAGACCCCACCCCTTTGATTATATCAGCTGTCATTCATGGGACCTGTCATTCAGAGGGAGTGAAGTGACTGGACAAGATGTGTCGGGGCATTTTTTTTTTCTTCTGGGTGTGTCGGTGGCTTCATACATTGTGATTGATGTGGTCTACATTGCTAGGCGATTGATGATGATGCACATTGTGGGACATTTTTTTTTGTTTTGTTTTTTTAAGAATGTCCTTTTTCAAAACTGTGTTTTTTTGTGGGAGGAGGATTAGTTCTAGGAGGGGGGATTTGGGGCGATTTGTGCTGGGAGGGGGAATTTGTGCTAGGAGGTGAAAATGGGAGGAAGATTAGTGCCAGGAGGGGGTTATTTGGAGAATTTGTGCTAGGAGGGGAAATTAGGGGGATTATTAGTGCCAGAAGGGGGGGATTTGTGCTGGGAGGTGGGAATTTGTGCTGGGAGGAGGGAAATTGTGCTAGGAGAGGAGATTGGGGGGAGGATTAGTGCCAGGAAGGGGATTTTGGGGGGATTTGTGCTGGGAGGAGGGAATTTGTGCTAGGATGGGAAATTGGGGGGATTAGTGCCAGGAGGGGGAATTTGTGCTAGGAGAGGAAATTGGGGGGAGAATTAGTTCCAGTGGGGGGAAGTTTTGTGCTGGGATGAAGGAATTTGTGCTAGCAGAGGAAATTGGGGGGATAATTAGTGCCAGGAGGGGGGATTTGGGTGGATTTGTGCTGGGAGGGGGGGAGGGTTAGTGCCGGGGGGGGGGGATTTGTGCTGGGAGTGAGGAATTTGTGCTAGGAGAGGAAATTGGGGGGAGAATTAGTGCCACGAGGGGGGATTTGTGTTGGGAGGGGGGGATTTGTGCTAGGAGGGGAAATTGGGGGGAGGATTAGTGCCAGGAGGGGGATTTTGGGGGGATTTGTGCTAGGAGGGGAAATTGGGGAGAGGATGAGTGCCAGGAGGGGGATTTTGGAGGGATTTGTGCTGGGAGGGGGGAATTTGTGCTAGGAGGGGTAGTTGGGGGGAGGATTAGTGCCAGGAGGGGGGTTTTGGGGGGATTTGCGCTGGGAGTGAAGAATTTGTGCTAGGAAGGGAAATTGGGGAGAGGATTAGTGCCGGGGGGGTTGGGGGATTTGATACTCTGATGCAAGCAGCGAGAGGAGTTATGCAATTATTAAAATGCCTTGATGGGTGGATGTCAGTCTGGAGGAGTGGGCGTTCCTAGGCAGGCTCTATTTGCATAGTAACACCCACATGTTGAGCCTCCATGATGAAAAGAACTGAAATCGAATAACTGAAAAAGGCGGGACACAGAGACAGCCAGGCTGGGGAGGAAAGGGCTATAGATTACGCTGGATGTCCTCCAGCCAGGAAATGGGGCGGAGCTCTGTGTGACTTGCTGCAGCTTCTAATGCACACTATGAGAAGCTCAAAGTGTGCGGTGACATCAGAGGAAGTCATTTCAGTCCAGGAGCTGGTAGCCCTGTGCAAGACTGAAGGGGAGGAGCCGGTACCCCTGTGCAAGGCTGGAGGGGAGGAGCTGGTACCCTGTGCAAGGCTGGAGGGGAGGTCAGATCTAATACACCCCTCCCACAGCCCAGCTTTCTCTCCTTGTGCATGGTGACTGGTCTTGTCTCCGCCCCCTCCTGAATTTTCTACATGCTGCCTATAGTGGGAGGGGCCTGCAGGGTCCCTCCCACAGCCCTGCTCTCACTCCTTGTGCAGGGTGACTAGTCTTTTCTCTGCCCCCTCCTGTAGTTTCCTGCAGGCAGCCTGTAGAGGGTGGGGCCTGCTGGGCCCCTCCCACAGCCCTGCTCTCTCCTTGTGCAGGTGACTGGTCTTGTCTCCGCCCCTCCTGTAGTTTTCTACAGGCTGCCTATAGTGGGTGGGGCCTGTTGGGTCCCTCCCACACCTCTGCTCTCTCTCCTTGTGCCTGGTAACTGGTCTTGTCTCCGCCCCCTCCTATATTTTCTACAGGCTGCCTATAGTGGGTGGGGCCTGCTGGCTCCTCTCTGCACAAGCTATGAACAGCACGGCGATGATGTCACAGCTACTTTTACAAACTAATATCTGGGTTTGCAATGGCATTTGAGTGGATTTATGGAGGTTTATGTGGCCAGAGTTCATCTTTAATACAGGATTGAAGGGGTGTAGCGGAATTCTCTTTATTTTCGGAGATCACACTGGAAAGTCGACGTCTTTTTATAGGACTGTCCTGTTGGTGGAACATCCGCGCTCCCCGCATTGATGGCACGCCGTTATATAAAGTGTTTTCTTTTCCCATCCAGCCCTCGGCACAGCGCTGTCTGGTCATACGGCCTGGCTGAGCATCAAAGGCCCCCCCCAGGGGCACCCCCTGTGCCTGGAGGGAGCGCCCCCCCCCCCCCCCCGCCCCGCCTCTCACATCAGATCGGCTTGTTTTTCTTTTTTTTTTTACATTTAAAGGGCGACTCTCAGCCATGGAAGTGAAGAGACTCGCCGTCCCCGCTAGAAACATTGTCCAGGTTGAAGGCTCGCTTCACACCTACGCGGTTTCCTGTTGCGTTTTGCAGAAACGCACAGCAGTCCATTTAACATGATTTCCTATGGGACGCGTTCACATCTCCGCGTTTTCACCCCGCTGCGTTTTTGGGAAAGGGTCAGTGACTTTATTAAAACGCAAAAAAATTTTTTGCTTCTATAGACTTCAATGGAGATGCTGCAGAAAAGCATGCAGTGCGTTTTTGATGCATTTTGACGCTTTTCGAGTTTTAAACTGCCCAGCAGTTGGAAAAAAACCTAAAAATGCGTCAAAAACGCATGTGCAACAACGCAAAACGCACCGCAAAAAGCACTGCAGAAATGGATCAAACTGCATAGGTGTGACCTGGCCTGAGTATTTTGATACATTTTTGTTACATTTCTATCGATTTTTCAGAAAGTTGCATCAAAGAGAAGCTGTATGTTTTCAATGGACCCATTTAAGGGCTTGTTCACACTGATCCTGGTTGATGCCTGAACAAAGATGGTGCCGTCCTCCTGCAAAGACAGGCAGATGAAGGCATTGTCAGGGGGTGCGGGGGGGGGGGGGAGAATGCGGGGAACGTAGTTCCGGCATCTCTAGCACTGAATGCGGTAATGGCAAAGGGGGCTGGGGAGTGCTGGAGGGTCTACTGATGTTGATTTCTGGTGATCTATTGTAGCTGGGGTGTAGTGCTAATGGGGGGGGTTGTCTGTTGTTGTTGAGGGATCTATTGTTGCTAGTGGGGGATAAATTGTTGATCTTGGGTTCCTATATTGATGGAAGGATCTACTGTTGGGGGGGGGGTCTATTAATGCTGGCGTGTGGGGTATCTATTGTTCTGGGGTTCTTATATTGTTGGAAGGATCTACTGTTGAGGGGGGGGTCTATGTATGCTGGCTGGTGGGGTATCTATTGTTGTTCTGGGGTTCTTATATTGTTGGAAGGATCTACTGTTGGGGGGATCTATGATGCTGGCTGCTGGGATATCTATTGTTGTCCTTGAGTGCTTATATTGTTGGGGAATCTACTGTTGAGGGGGGTCTATTAATGCTGGCTGCTGGGGTATCTATTGTTGCTCTGGAGTTCTTATGTTGTCAGGGGATCTACTGTTGGGGGGTCTATTGATGGTGGTTTCTGGGCTGCTGTTGCTCTGGGGTTCTTATATTGTTGGGGAGATCTATTGTTGAGGGGGGTCTATTGATGCTGGCTGCTGGGGGATCTATTGCTGCCCGCAGGGGTCTATTGTTGCTAAGACATATCTATTGTTTTTTGGAGAGAGTTTTTTGTTGCTGGAAAGGACAGTGCTCAGAGGCAGGTCAGGGGTGGAGCCAAGGGACAGTTCTCAGAGGTAGGTCAGAGGCGGAGACAAGGGACAGTTCTCAGAGGTAGGTCAGGGGCGGAGACAATGGACGGTGCTCAGAGGTAGGTCAGTGGGGAGACAAGGGACGGTTCTCAGAGGTAGGTCAGAGGCGGAGACAAGGGACGGTTCTCAGAGGTAGGTCAGAGGCGGAGACAAGGGACGGTTCTCAGAGGTAGGTCAGAGGTGGAGACAAGGGATGGTGTTCAGAGGTAACTCAGGGGTGGAGACAAGGGACAGTGCTCGGAGGTAGGTCAGGGGCGGAGACAAGGGACAGTGCTAAGAGGTAGGTCAGGAGTGGAGACAAGGGACAGTGCTCGGAAGTACGTCAGGGTTCTCAGAGGTAGGTCAGAGGCGGAGACAAGGGACAGTGCTCAGGGGTAGGTCAGGGGTGGAGACAAGGGACAGTGCTCAGAGGTAGGTCAGAGGCGGAGACAAGGAACAGTGCTCAGAGGTAGGTCAGAGGCGGAGACAAGGAACAGTGCTCAGAGGTAGGTCAGAGGCGGAGACAAGGAACAGTGCTCAGAGGTAGGTCAGAGGCGGAGACAAGGAACAGTGCTCAGAGGTAGGTCAGAGGCGGAGACAAGGAATAGTGCTCAGAGGTAGGTCAGAGGCGGAGACAAGGGACAGTGCTCAGAGGTAGGTCAGGGGCGAAGACAAGGGATGGTGTTCAGAGGTAACTCAGGGGTGGAGACAAGGGATGGTGCTCAGGGGTAGGTCAGGGGCGGAGACAAGGGACAGTGCTCAGAGGTAGGTCACAGGCGGAGACAAGGGACGGTGCTCACAGATAGGTCAGGGGTGGAGACAAAGGGTGACTCAGGTGAGATTGCAATACCTGCACCCATTTTTTGAGAAAAAAAGTCCCTGATTGCACGGATTCATTACTGGGCGTGAAGAAATAAATCCTAGGCGGGTTTTTATAGGCAATGTCCGGGTGCAGAGAGGAGGAACTGATAGAAAGTGATTGAAGTTTCTAAATGTCCTCAGTGAGAGATTTCCATATCTGATTGGTTCAGGAAGTGCAGCAGCCAGTTGGAGGAAGGTCACGTTTCCTGATTCAACAGTCAGATATCTACCAGTCTATGTAAACTGTACAGAGAACCCGCGATGATATCGACTCAGCAACATTCTACTGCACTCTATACAACATACAGAAATACTAAGAATAAATCTAACACTAAATATAAATAAAAATACATATAACACGTAATATAATTATAAATAAAAATAAATAAAATATACATCTATATATACACATCGAAATAAATATATATAAAATATACATCTAAATAAATATATATATATATATAAATAAACATCAAAATAAATATATATATAAAAATATACATCTAAATTTATTTATTTATTTTATCGAGTTTATATAGCGCCAAAGGGTTTGCTCAGCGCTGTACAATAGAGGGGGGGACAATACATGAAACAGTACAGTAACAACAAACAGCACACGAGGGGTTAGAGGGCCCTACTCTTTCGAGCTTACAATCTAGGAGGGAGGGGGTAGAGGTACAGGAGGAAATGGCTGTGGGGGATGGAGTGGTAGGAGGAGGGAAGGGCAGCGGCTGTTAGGTGAGGGTGGGGTAGGCTTCCCTGAAGAGATGGGTTTTCAGGGAGCGCCTGAAGGTGAGGAGGGAAGGTGACAGTCTGATGGATTGGGGTAGTGAGTTCCAGAGGATGGGGGAGGACCTGGAGAAGTCTTGCAGTCGTGCGTGGGAGGAGGAGACCAGGGAGCAAGATAGAAGGAGGTCCTGTGAGGAGCGAAGGGTACGGGTAGGGTGGTACCGGGGAATCAGGTTGGTGAGGTAGTCAGGGGCAGTGTTGTGAATGGCCTTATAGGTCAGAGTGAGCAGTTTGAATTTAATGCGTTGGGCAATGGGGAGCCAGTGGAGGGATTGGCAGAGGGGGGTGGGAGAGGTGGAGCGGTTGGTGAGGTGGATGAGTCTGGCCGCTGAGTTCAGGATGGTCTGAAGCGGGGATAGCCTGCGCTGGGGTAGGCCGTTGAGGAGGGAGTTGCAGTAGTCAAGGCGTGAGATAATCAGGGAGTGTACGAGTAGTTTAGTGGTGTCTGGGGTAAGGAAGGAGCGTATCTTGGCAATGTTCCGGAGGTGGAGTCTGCATGTGTTTGTAAGTGATTTGACATGAGGTTGAAAGGAGAGGTTTGAGTCCAGAATGACGCCAAGGACTTTGGCTTGCGGGGCGGGATTGATGGTGGTGTTGTTGGTAGTGATGGAAAGGATGGGGGGGGGGGCGCGGGAAGGGGGAAAGACGAGGAGTTCGGTTTTGGAGAGGTTGAGCTTGAGGAAATGGAGCGACATCCAGTCAGAGATGTCGTTTAGGAGGTGAGTGATGCGGGCGGAGAATGTGGGGGTGAGGTGAGGGGTATAGAGGTAGATTTGAGTATCATCAGCGTAGAGGTGGTAATTGAAGCCGTGGGAGTGTATGAGTTTGCCAAGGGAGGAGGTGTAGATGGAGAAGAGAAGGGGTCCAAGGACAGAGCCCTGGGGGACCCCAACAGAGAGGGGGAGGGAAGGGGAGGTGGCACCGTTGTAGGAAACGCTGAAGGAGCGTTGGGATAGATAGGACGAGAACCAAGAGAGAGCGGTGTCTCTAAATAAAATTAAAAAATTAAATAAATATAAATATATATAAAAAATTTACATCTAAATAAATATACATGGAAACAAATATATATAAAAATATACATCTAAATATATATAACAATATACATCTAAATATATATAAAAATATACATCAAAATATATATAAAAATATACATCAAAATAAATATATATAAAAATATACATCAAAATAAATATATATAAAAATATACATCAAAATAAATATAAATGTATATAAAAAATATACATTTAAATAAATATAAATATATATAAAAAATACACATTTAAATAAATATAAATATATATAAAAAATACACATTGAAATAAATATATATAAAAAATATACATCTAAATAAATATATATAAAAAATATACATTGAAATAAATATATATAAAAATATACATCAAAATAAAAATATACATCTAAGGCCTCATGCACACTGAGGAGCTCAAAAAAAGTTTTTTGAGCTATAGGAGTTTTCACAATCAAACACACAGTAAAAAGCCACGTTTTTGCATGTGCTTTCCCTCATCTGGCATCTCATGCATTTTATTGGCCAAAATCCTGCATTAATATACGCTAATACGTGGGGGAGTTCACTTTTTAGCGGGTTTTTTTTTATGCCCAAAACCTCCTTTTCTTCCGGAAACAAAAATGGAATGGATGAAAAACAGATGTAAACATTTTTGCAGCTGTTTTTGCATTGGTAAAGGATGTAAAAAAACAGATGTAAACTGATGAAAAATGGATGTGAACTGATCTGTTTTTTCTTTGAAAAAACGTGACTGAGCTGATGAAAAAAACGGAACGCCCGCGTGAAAGGACCCATAGTTTGCATGGACACACACAGGCTAACACTGAGGGGAGTTTACGGGCTCAGAAAAATAAAAGCTCAAAACAGTTTAAACGGCTGAAGGAGCAGCTTCTTAGAGCTGCAGTGTGCTTGAAGAGTAACACTAAATATAAATATCTAACACTTAAGTATAACTAACTCTAAAATATAAATAAAAAAACAATAAACAGAATTATAAATAAAAGTCTAACACTAAATATAACTAAATCTAGCACTACATCTAAAAAAATAAATAAATAAAAATATAAATCTAACACTAAATATAAATACAAATAAATATAAAAAGTAACAAATAAAAATATAAATCTAACACTTAAGTATAACGCTAACACTAAATATAAATAAAAAAAACAATAAATAGAATTATAAATAAAATAAAAAAAGTCTAACACTAAATATAACGAAATCTAGCACTACATCTAAAAAACCCAAAAAAATGTAATAATAAATAAAAATATAAATCTAACACTAAAAATAAATATAAATAAAAAAAACATATAATTATAAATAAAAAAAATATATATAAATATATATAAAAATATATATTTAACACTAAATATAAATAAAAATAAATATAACAAGTAATATAATTATAAATAAAATATAAATCTAACACTAAATATTATTTTAAAAAATAAATATAATGGTAAATAAAATATAAATAAACTAAATCTAACACTAAATATAAATCTAACACAAAATATAACTACATAAAACACAAAATGTAAAGATAAATAAATCTAACACTAAATATAATTAAATATAACCAGTAAGGGGCAGGGGTAAGGCCAATAAAAACGTAAGAGAAAATTAAGAAAGATTTGAAGCTTATGAGAAGCGAACATATTTGAGCTTTAGAGGAGCAAACATTCCGACCCACAACTGTCTGATGGTCTGTAAAATGTTGGGAGGGAGCAGGAAGGGTTAGATGTTCTCACGGCTGGTGTCACACAGTCCAGAAGAGCCAGGCTGTGTTAGACGTGCAGATCTGGCCATGCACATTAGACGAAGCTACACATATATTCATGACATCATAATCAGTGGGGTACCTGGCCCGGGTCGGGGAAAAACAACTTGCGCCTAATTGGAGCCTCCTCATTGGCTGCTCTCTGCATTGAAGAGAACTTCAGTCAAAAAAAAACAAAAAAACCTTTACAGCAGGATATACTATCTGTAGAATGTTACTATTCTGTATCTGTTCTCAAAGTGTTCCCTGAGCTATGTAACCATTGTACCCTGAAGAGTGCGACACCTTACCCTGCCTTTATTTCCATGGGGTCACCAATATGCCTCGCCCACCTACACAAGCCTGGATTCTGTGTATTGCCCGAACCATTCGCCGTCTTTCTCCAGTGCCTGAAATCCAACTGTCTGAGGTCATTAAGCTTTACTCTATGACCTCAGATAACCCAAGATCTATCTATCTATCCATATCTCTCCATCCATCTATCCATCCATCCATCTCTATCTCTCTCTCTATCTATCTATCAATCAATCAATCTCTCTATCTATCTCTCTATCTATATCTCTCCATATCTATCTATCAATCAATCAATATCTCTATCTATATCTCTCTGTCTGTCTATCTATATCTATCAATCAATCAATATCTCTATCTATATCTCTCTGTCTGTCTCTCTGTCTGTCTATCTATATCTATCAATCAATCAATATCTCTATCTATATCTCTCTGTCTGTCTCTCTGTCTGTCTATCTATATCTATCAATCAATCAATATCTCTATCTATATCTCTCTGTCTGTCTATCTATATCTATCAATCAATCAATCAATCAATATCTCTATCTATATCTCTCTGTCTGTCTATCTATATCTATCAATCAATCCATATCCATCCATCCATATCCATCCATATCCATCCATCCATATATCCATCCATCCATATATCCATCCATCCATCTATCCATATCTATCTATCTATCCATCTATCCTTTGATATTTTCTCTTTTTATCTCTCTGCTGATATATGTCTCCTGGGTTTTCAAGACAGATGAACAGATACATACAGACAGACATGCAGACAGATAAACAACTGCCAAAGGGTATTTGTGTTCTTCTGAATACAATGTGGAATTTGTGTGAAGATATTTCCCTTACATAACAAACACATATTTTCTCTGGGAGAATCTTCCTCCACTGATGTCTTTAGGTAAGGAGCAGCACAAGGCAACTCCAAAGGGCTTTAATTATTGCCAGTAAAATAGAAAAATATAACTATAAAAAAAGGTAAAATAATTTATTTAAAGCCTTACTCCAAAAACATTTTAAATGGAAAGAATTGGGAAGAGTTACATTTTTTATCAGTGTTTTTTGTTTTCTATGACCCCACTGGAGAGATTTTACATCCCTGTGACGCCATTATATTGGGGGAGCATCTGGGAGAGGAAGACAAAAGTGGAAACATTGTCAGAAGTTCAAACCTTTCCCTGAAAGCTCCTGGAATGAACATTTCACCCATAAATGGGCTTAATTGTAGAGGAGGACTTATATTGCATGTCCGGAATAGTACATTTTCATTTGCATTGGGGTTTATAGAGCACCACTGTCTTCTTTTTTTTGTGTTTATAGGAACGAATTTTAATTACCAAGGTGGACAGTAACACCCAAAAGTGCAAGGTGGATGAGAACACCCAAAACTACATGGTAGGTAGGAACTCCCAAAATTGCAAGGTAGGTTAGAACACCCCAAACTACAAGCTGGACAGTTATACCCAAAACTATAAGATGGAAAGGAACACTCAAAACTACAAGGTTGGTGAGAACACCCAAAACCACAAGGTGGGCAGGAACACCAGAAACTAAAAGGTGGGTGAGAACGCCCAAAACTACAAAGTGGGTAAGAACACCTAAAATTACAAGGTGGTTAGAAACTCTAAAAACTACCAGGTGGATGAGAACACCCAAAAAGTACAAGATGGGTAGGGACACCCAAAAATAAAATTTGGATGGGTGCACCCAAGGGCAGGAGCACCTAAACTACAAGGTGGCCAGGAACACCCTAAACTATAGGGTAGGCAGGAACATCCAAAACTACAAGGTGGGTGAGAACACTCAAACTACAATGTGGGTAGGAACTCCCAAAACTAGATGATAGGCAAAAACACCTAAAACTACCAGGTGGATGAGAACACCCAAAAGTACAAGAGGGGCAGGAACATCCAAAAATAAAAGTTGGATGGATGCACCCAAGGGCAGGAGCACCCTAATCTACAAGGTGGGCAGGAACACCCTAAATTATAGGGTAAGCAGGAACACACAAAACTACAAGGTGGGTGAAAACACTCGAAACTACAAGGTTGGTAGGAACTCCAAAAACTAGACGATGGGCAGGAACACCTAAAACTATCAGGCGGGTGAGAACACCTAAAACTACAAGGTGGGTAGAAACTCCCAAAACTACCAGGTGGATGAGAACACCCAAAAGTACAAGATGGGCAGGAGCACCGAAAAATATTAGTTGGATGAGTGCACCTAAGCGTAGGAGCACCCTAAACCACAAGGTGGGCAGGAACACCCTAAACTATAGGGTAGGCAGGAACACCCAAAACTATGGTGTGGGTGAAAACACTTGAAACTACAATGTGGGTAAGAACACCCAAAACTTGACAGTGGGCAGGAACACCTAAAACTACAAGGTGGGTGAGAACACCCAAAACTACAAGGTGGGTGAGAACACCCAAAACTAAAAGGTGAGTAGGAATTTCCAAAATTACATAGTGGGTAGGCACTCCCAGAAATATAAGGTGTACAGGAACACCAAAAATTGCACAGTGGGTGAGAACACATAAAACTACATCGTAGGAAGGAGCACCCAGAACTACAAGGTAGGTGAGAACTCCCCAAACTACAGGCTGGACAATTATACTCAAAACTACAAGGTGGAAAGTAACACCAAAAACTATATGGTAGGTAGGAACATTCAAAACTACAAGGTGGGTGAGAACACCCAAAACTACAAGATGGGTAGGAACTCTCAAAACTAGACGATGGGCAGGAACACCTAAGACTACATGGTGGGTGAGAACATCCAAAACTACGAGGTGGGTAGGAACTTCCAAAATTACACAGTGGGTAGGATCTCCCAAAAATATAAGGGGCAGGTACACCAAAAACTGCACAGTGGGTGAGAACACTTAAAACTACATGGTAGGAAGGAGCACCCAAAACTACAAGGTGGGTGAGAACTCCCCAAACTACAGGCTGGACAATTATACTCAAAACTACAAGGTGGAAAGTAACACCAAAAACAACATGGTAGGTAGGAACATTCAAAACTACAAGGTGGGTAAGAATACCCAAAACTAAAAGGTGGGAGAGAACACCCAAAACTACAAGATGGGTAAGAACACCTAAAACTACAAGATGGTTAGAAACTCCCAAAACTGTTATGATGGGCAGAAACACCCAAAACTAGAAGGTGGGTGAAAACATCCAAGACTACAAGTTGGATGGGAACACCCAAGGGAAGAAACACCCTAAACTACAAGGTGGACAGGTACACCCAAAACTACAAGGTAGAAAAGGCACACCAAAAATTACAAGGTGGGTGAGAACACTCAAAACTACAGGATGGGCAGGAACACCTAAGACTACATGGTGGGTGAGAACATCCAAAACTATGAGGTGTGTAGGAACTTCCAAAATTACACAGTGGGTAGTATCTCCCAAAAATATAAGGGGGGTAGGTACACCAAAAACTGCGCAGTGGGTGAGAACACTTGAAATGACATGGTAGGAAGGAACACCCAAAACTACAAGGTGGGTGAGAACTCCCCAAACACAGGCTGGACAGTTATACTCAAAACTACAAGGTAGAAAGTAACACCAAAAAATACATGGTAGGTAGGAACACTCAAAACTACAAGGTGGGTGAGGACACCCAAAACTACAAGATGGGTAAGAACACCTAAAACTACTAGGTGGGTAGAAACTCCCAAAACTGTCATGATGAGCAGAAACAGCCAAAACTAGAAGGTGGATGAGAACATCCAAGACTACAAGTTGGATGGGAACACCCAAGGGCAGAAACACCCTAAAAACTACAAGGTAGAAATGAACACCAAAAATTACAAGGTGGGTGAGAACACTCAAAACTACAAGGTGGGTAGGAACTCTCAAAACTAGATGATGGGCAGAAACACCCAAGACTACATGGTGGGTGAGAACATCCAAAACTTCGAGGTAGGAACTTCCAAAATTACATAGTGGGTAGGATCTCCCAAAAATATAAGGGGGGTAGGTACACCAAAAACTGCGTAGTGGGTGAGAACACTTGAAATGACATGGTAGGAAGGAGCACCCAAAACTACAAGGTGGGTGAGAACTCCCCAAACACAGGCTGGACAGTTATACTCAAAACTACAAGGTAGAAAGTAACACCAAAAACTACATAGTAGGTAGGAACACTCAAAACTACAAGGTGGGTGAGGACACCCAAAACTAAAAGGTGGGGAGAACACCCAAAACTACAAGATGGGTAAGAACACCTAAAACTACAAGGTGGGCAAAACACCTAAAACCACTAGGTGGGTATAAACTCCCAAAACTGTCATGATGGGCAGAAGGTGGGTGAGAACATCCAAGACTACAAGGTAGAAAGGAACACCAAAAACTACAAGGTGGGTGAGAACTCTCAAAACTAGACGATGGGCAGGAACACCTAAGACTACATGGTGGGTGAGAACATCCAAAACTACGAGGTGGGTAGGAACTTCCAAAATTACACAGTGGGTAGGATCTCCCAAAAATATAAGGGGGGCAGGTACACCAAAAACTGCACAGTGGGTGAGAACACTTAAAACTACATGGTAGTAGGAGTACCCAAAACTACAAGGTAGGCGAGAACTCCCCAAACTACATGCTGGACAGTTATACTCAAAACTACAAGGTGGAAAGTAACACCAAAAACTACATGGTAGGTAGGAATACCCAAAACTACATGGTAGGTAGGAACACCCAAAACTAAAAGGTGGACAGGTATACCCAAAACTATAAATTGGATGGATACACCCAAGGGCAGGAACACCCAACACTACAAGGTGAATAGGAACATGAATAGGCATGAAAACATTGTCTACGTTTCTGAACCGACGGTGGGAACTCATCAGACCCCACACCTCTGTACATCACATTTAGGTGGAATTACCCTTTAAAATATTTCCTTACTTTTTTCACCTAAAAGGTAAGTAGCATTTATTTGACCAGAAATTATGTCTATGTTTGAAAGGAACACCCTGGGTGTTGGTAATGCAGATTTTGTTTTTCTGTTCGCCCATTCATGAGGTTATCAACCAAAAATGGTCACTCCGTGCAGAACCAGAACTGGACTTACATGCTGCAGTTGCTTCTTAGACTGAGCGTCGCAGTGGGTGGAGACAGCGGAAGATGGAGATGAAGGAGAAGATGAAGCAGGAGAGTCATAGAAAGGGATCGGAGAGGAGAGAGGGGGTAACTCAGGAGAGAGGAGACTATTCTGTGGAGGGCAGAGGAAACAGAGGAGAATTATATCCAATGATACAAAAAAGAAACAGTAACAAAACCAAAATTAAAGCAGAGATGACAGGAGCATGAATATAACAAGGGGTGTAAAGCGGGGCAAATCTGAGATGACAAATATCTGCCAGCATGGGTGGAAAATTTGGAGGTCTCATATATGTAAATGAAGAATATCTCAAACTGAAATATCAGGTTTTTTTAATTTTGCCTGCCTGTAGCCAAAAACTTTTTTTCCTTTTAAATAAAGTAGGGAACGGTAAAAGCTCCTGTGATTTTTTTTGTCTATGTCCCATTGGGGAGATTTTCCTTAAATTCCTTTCTTGGAGACACGAAGGTCGTCAGAAGGTTGTCATTGGAACTGGTGCCCCCATTGGAAGATTTCTCCTTGCCTCCTGTTCCAATGACAACTGTAATAATTTCAGATTTCTTGTTACATTCCGTCTCCAGACAGTGGTCACCAGTAGTCATGTCCCCAAAGAGACATAGACGAAAAATTCAGGGCAATGAATTGCTGGGCCAATGAACTGCATTTTGGAGGTTGCCCACTAGCTGACATACACAAAGGGGCGAGAATGCTTGTGACCAGGGTCGGGGCAAGGGGTGGGCGGGGTATCATGTGAGGTGGGGAGGGGGCACGATGAGGAGATTGGAGGGAGGGGATTTGTGTTGGGAGGGGGAATGAGCTTTGTGTGTGTGTGTGTTTGGGGGGGGGGGGGATCAGAGGGTAGGAAGTTTTCTAGAAGGGGACATTTGGAGAGGTGTGCTAGGAATGGGGATTTGGAGGGATTTGTGTTTGGAGGGGGGGGGGAAGAGGATTTGTGCAAGGGGGAGGGGGGATTTGTGGGTTTTGAGCTAGAAAAGGTGATATGGTGTGTGTGTATCTGTGGGGGCATGAATGAGGGGTATTTGTGCTAGAAGGAGAAATCTGGGAGGGGATGTGCTAGTTGAGGGGGACTGGGGAGGGGAATTTGAGGCAGGAGGGGGGATTTGGATGGTGTGTGTGTGCTAGAAGGGATGTTTTAGGAGTATTTGTGCTAGGAGGAGAAAACGGGGGGGGGGGGGGGGGCTTGTGTTAGTAATAGTCCTAGTATGGGGGCTTGAGGGAGGGGAATTTGTGTGTGGATGGGGGATTTGGAGTGGGGGGGGGGTTGTGCTAGAAGGAATGTTTGAGGGATAGTTGTGTTAGGAGGGGAAATTGGAGTATGCTAGTATGGGGGCTTGGGGGTGGGGAATTTTTGAGAAGGGGAGCTTGGAGGGGGGAGATTTGTGCTAGTATGAGGGCTTGGGGGTGGGGAATTTGTGGGGAGGGGAACCTGGGGGGGATATTTGTGCTAGTATGAGGGCTTGGGGTAGGGAATTTGTGGGGAGGGGAACTTGGGGGGGAGATTTGTGTTAGTATGAGGCTTGGGGGTGGCGAATTTGTGAAGAGGGGGGATTTGGAGTGGGGGGTGCTCAGAGGTGATATTTGAGAGGTAAAAGATTTGTGGTAGAAGAGGGAATTTGTTTTTTTTTTGGGAGGGGGGGAGGATTTGTGCTGGGAGCATATTGAAAGAGAGAGGATTTCTGTAGAGGGGTGGATTTGTACTGGGAGGAGGGGGGGATTTATGCTTAGGGGTAAGTATGCAGATTAGTGCTCGACTTTTTTTGGGGGGAGAGGGGTACTCCCCACATGAACAGCAAATCCCCCCGAAAAAAAAAAAAAAAAAACTCGCTGGGGTCCAAACCCTTCCTCACTCCATACAAATTTTAAAAAACGTTTTGACTTCAGGTAAACTTTAAGTAATGTAATATTGCACACCGGCATGCTGCATTACCTCTTTAGACTGAGCGCTGTAGGGGGCGGAGTCAGTGGCAGTTGAAGGAGGAGTAGAGAGGTCAGGAACTCGGAGATCAAAGAAAGGAATTTTAGAGGAGAAGTGAGGTAAGCGAGGAGCGGACAGCTTATCCTGTGCAGAGCAGAAGCGACACAACAAAACATCAACACAACAGGATTATAAATGATTACAAATTTAAGATGTAAATTATTCTGCTAATAATTTGCCTTCCCTGGTCCCCCCCCCCATCAATGTTTGTTTTCATGACATATTGACATATTTTATTTTATACCCATTGATATCATCACTGGATCTCTGTGCATCTCAATGCAATGCAGGTACATTATGGCTGGTTATGGCTATTCTAATCTGTGTTATTTTATTCTATTGCCTTCTTTCTAGCCTTTTAATTTCTATTTTATTCTGTGTTTTTCGTATTCTATTCTGTTTTATATTTTATTCCATTCTATTCTTTTATTTTCTATTTTATTCTATTCTGTTTTATTTTATTCTATTCCATTCTGTTCTTTTCTGTTCTATTTTATTCTATTTTTTTTTATATTCTATTTGATTTTATTCTATTCCATTACATTCTATTCTTTTACTTTCTATTTTATTTTATTCTATTCCATTCTATTCTTTTATTTTCTATTTTATTTTATTTATTTTCTATTTATTTTCTATTCTATTTTATTTTATTCTAGTCCATTCTATTCTTTTATTTTCTATTTTATTCTATGTTTTTCCAATCTATTCTATAAGTGTCCGGTCACACCGGTGCAATTTGAAATTGAATGGAAATTGCACTTGAAATCGCATCTAATGAATGTCAGTGTCTTAACACGTGCGATTTGCTGCAGGGCGATTTCTAAAGTTACTTTTTTTGCGGTTTTATTGCAATTTCACATACATAGAATATAATGGAAATTGAACTGCAAATTGCAAGAATTTGTTGAAAATCTTCACAAGCAGCAATAAAGTCTTTAGAAATTGCCCTGAAATTGCACACAAATTGTGCAATTTTAAATCGCAGCTCTGTGACTGGTAACTAAAGCAGCCTAAGTAGGAATCATCCCCTTCCTTCACTTGTATATCTTACTGTATTTATTGCAACATCTTTCCATTTTGAATTCTAATTCATTTTCGAGTTCAAATTAATTAATTTTCGAATTTTGATCATTTGTTTACATTTATTTCCTGTTAATTGAAATTTGTTACTATTGTTGCTCAGAAATTTGGATACATTCGAATCTCCAAATAATAAAAATTTAGTCTGAATTTCGATTCCTAATGAAACAAATCGCACGTCTAATATCCAAACCTGTGGCTAACCCGACCAATGATTCTGGTCATACCTGACCTTCTGGTAATCAGGTAATTGTCTTGTCTATATAGTATATATCACACTGATGGCGGCATGCAGAACACTCCAGAATACTCACCTGCGGGATGTCCGAGGGGCCGAACATGGAGGCCAAGTGGGCCGCCTTCTCCCTAATGTTCTTTTTATGGAAATCTCTGATGGCTAAAGCTTGAGCCCTTTTCTGCCGGAGGAGGATGGAGAGAGGGAAAAAAAGAAGAGAGAAAAATGAAACCAGAAAAGACAGACGATGGCGCAGAACCGATGCAAAAGAAATACGCTGCCCTTGCGGATAGCGATGACCCAGTGGAAAGCAAAGCTGAACACTCGTCTTTTTTTTTTTTTATATAAACCTGTCTGATCTGCGGAGAATTGAGCCACTCAGGAGCCACCGTGATCGATGGACTGCACAATTCTCCGCAGATCGGCTGCGAATGTTCAACCAATGGCCAGGTTTGAGAATCGATTCGCTCATATCGAGTTGAAATTAATCAGTTATGTAAATTTTTTTCTTAATACAGATAATGATTTTTTTTTTCGCTCATCTCGAGTTGAAATGAATCAGTTTTGTCAATTTTTTTTAATACAGATAACAATGTTTTTCTTTTGCACCAGTTTTCAGGAAAAGAAGTGAAGATTTGGGACATGCAGAGTGCAGATCACCCAACGTAGTGCCACTACGGTCTTATTTACTAAAGCCACGCTGCCAGCCAGGGGGGAGCAGTGATCACTGGGGAATAAATATCGATCCCTGGGACAAACTTACTAATCCGTTCAAGTGACAGTCCACCCAAAAGTGATATTTTAAAGTGGTTGTAAACCTCAGACATAAAATATGAACAAAGCATATCCCTCTGTGGTGTGCACTTGTCTCAGTCCAGAGCACTAAGTGTCATTTCTGTCTGCTGCCTCCTTCTTCTGCTATCAGCATGAGTCACTTCTGACATGATTTCCTGACACCAAGAGCAAAAAGGTGACGGGGAGGGAGCTCCGGCACACAGCCTGTGGTTGACAGCCTCAGATCTGCTCCTGTGTGCTGTGTAAAAGGGAAGGGGGTGTCCATTCCCTACAATCAGCTCTCCCTAAACTCTGCAGTGTCATTTCAGCTCTCTGCCCCCTTTTTTTTGACAGCTTTGACAAGATTTATTTCTGGACTTTAAATGGTGGTAGATAAACAGGTACAACTTATGAAGGAGAATTTGTTCCATCTCTGGGCATCACCTGAGGCCAGTCACTTCACTGGGTATCTGGAAGGGTTTACAACCACTTTGATTATAAAATTTTCACACGCTTACCCTTGTGGTCCTTGTAACAGAAGGACTAACATGCAAGCCTGATATCTGACAACCTAATGCAGGCCATAGACGGGTCATTTATCGGCCGAAAAACAGAAAATCGGTCGTTCTATTGCCACCAATGCTTACGAGAAATGGCCGTTTTTCATAGATTTTCCAGCATGACCAATAAAAGAAACGAGAAGGAACTGCGAAAATCGGCCGACGACGTTGCCCCACTAATGGTGCGAATATCGGCTGATTATTCTTTCGGACGAAAATTTGGCCGATAAACGACCCGTCTATGACCTGCATAAGGCTGCATTCACACCTGTGTGTTTCCTAAGCGTGCGACAAAACACGCAAGAATGTTGCTTTTGCTCCGTGTTTCTGAAAAGCACTGCAAACGCACTGCAATCATGGGCCACACTTTCAGTGCCATCAATCGTTAATAGTACCCCGAGCACAGGTAGCAGACGCACGTTTTACCGCACATTTGTTGCGCACTAAAAATGCCCGATGCTCCGTGAAAGTTTCCTGAGCCACTTTGGGGCATTTGTTGCACATAGGGCAACCCATTCAAGATTCACGGTAATGCGTGAAAAACACGAAAAAAAAAGCACACGGGAATGCACAGGTGTGAATAAGGCCTCAATAAGGGGTCGATTTATAACAAAAATCGCATAGCCATTGGTTCAGTGACTCCGGATTTACATTCGTTCTGTGCAAATACAGCATCAACACGCTATTTTCTGAACGAATGTTCTTTATTAGTGGCGGCAGATACTGCATTATGGCCACTAGATGGAGTTGATGAGCAAAGGAAATACAGTGAAGGAAATAAGTATTTGATCCCCGGGTGATTTTGAATGTTTGCCCACTCACAAAGAAATGATCGGTCTAAAAACCGAATGTTCTGTGTATTGTAACACAGAGACAGAATAGCAACAAAACTTTCAAAAGAAATGCATGTCTAACAAATGATGACTGATCTGCATGTTCATGAGGGAAATAAGGATTTGATCCCCTTCACAAAACATGACTTAGTACTTGGTGGCAAATCCCTTGTTGGCAATCACAAAGGTCAGACATTTCCTGGAGTTGGCCCCCAGGTTCGCACACATCTCAGGAGGGATTTTGGCCCACTCCTCTTGGCAGATCCTCTCCAAGTCATTAAGTTTTGGTGGCTGATATTTGGCAACTCGAATTTTCAGCTCCCTCCACATATTGTCAATCGGATGAAGGTCTGGAGACTGGCTAGGCCACTCCAGGACCTTAATTTGCTTCTTCTTGAGCTACTCCTTTGTTGCCTTGGCCGTGTGTTTTGGGTCATTGTCATGCTGGAACACCCATCCATGACCCATTTGCAATGCCCTGGCTGAGGGAAGAAGGTTCTCACCCAAGATTTGAGGGTACATTGCCCCATCCATCGTCCCTTTGATGCAGTGCAGTTGTCCTGTCCCTTTAGCAGAAACCCCCCCCCAAAGCAGAATGTTTCCACCACCATGTTTCACAGTTGGGATGGTGTTCTTGGGGTCACAGGCAGCATTCCTCCTCCTCCAAACACGGCGAGTTGAGTTGATGCCAAAGAGTTCGATTTTGGTCTCATCTGACCACAACACTTCCCACCAGTCCTCCTCTGCATCATTCAGATGTTCAGTGGCAGACTTCAGACGGGCTGGACATGTGCTTTCCTGAGCAGAGGGACCTTGCGGGCACTGCAGGATTTCCAATTGTTTTCTTGGTGACTGTGGTCCCAGCTGCCTGGAGATCATTGACAAGATCCTCACGTGTAGTTCTGGGATGATTCCTCACTGTTCTCATGATCATTGACACTCCACGAGTTGAGATCTTGCATGGTGCACCAGACCTAGGGAGACTGACACTTGTTTTGTGTTTCTTCCATTTGTGAATGATTGCACCAACTGTTGTCACCTTCTCACCAAGCTGCTTGGCCATAGTTTGGTAGCCCAGTCCAGCCTTGTGTAGGTCTACAATCTTGTCCCTGACATCCTTGGACAGCTCTTTGGTCTTTGCCATGGTGGAGAGTTTGGAATCTGATGGTTTGATTGCTCCTGTGGACAGGTGTCTTTTATACAGGTAACACAATGAGATTAGCAGCACTCCCCTTAAGTGACTGCTTCTAATCCCAGCTTGTTACCTGTATGAAAGACACCTAGTAGCCAGAAATCCTGCTGAATGATAGGGGATCAAATCCTTATTTCCCTCATGAACATGCAGATCCGTCATCATTTGTTAGACGCATTTCTGCTGAATTTGTTGTTGTATTCTGTCTCTCAGTGTTACAATACACCGAACATTTGATTTTTAGACCGATCATTTCTTTGTGAGGGGCGAACATTTAAAATCAGCAGGGGAGCAAATACGCATTTCCTTCACTGTACATACGTGTTACGTAAACCTAACCAATGGAATTGGCCAATAAATATATAAACAATTTTTACTAATTCCTTCTAGCGTTCTCTAGAATTGTTACATTGTATCTTTTACAAAGAAGTATTTCCTATGCTCCTCAGCTCCATCTAGGGGTCCAGATGTGGTAGTTCCACTACTACTACCACCACCAGAAAAATACGGAATATAACATTCTCCAGCGAGGGAGCTTTTCTGAAATACTCTAAACATTTCCTCTGTGAATATTATGGAAAAAGCGTTACTGGTTAGTGGAGAAGCATTGATGGTGCATGGAAGGGTCAACGCATGCCGAAAGATTATAGCCGAGGGACCAGTAAACCTAAAAAAACAAAAAAATATTACCTTTATGGAAATGATCTATACTGTTCACATGCATGTATGTGAGAGTTGTGATGGGTTTGTAGAGCCGAGATATTTTTGATTGTTTTTACTTAAACAGTTAAATCGTTCAAATCATTCTGCCATATCATCATCGGTTTTTGGCTCAGTAAGGCTACCCAGAAGATGGGGGGGGTGGGTGGGCTGTTTTGCAGAAAAAGAAGCCCCAGGTAGTTGGCGGTGCTCAGGATCACAAAAGAAGACTTTCCGACCTTTGGAAAAAAGTCTTTCTCAGATCTCACTTTCATTGGTCTACTTCAGGGGTCTCCAAACTTTCTGAACAAAGGGCCACTTTACTGTCCTTCAGACTTTAAGGGGGTAGAACTGTGGCCAGTGGGAGTAGAAAATGACCTTCTGTCAGTCGAAGTAAACAGTTCCCCATCTTTGGTATTGGGTGGAGGAACAGATCACAAAAGAAGACATTCCGAACTTTGGAAAAAAGTCTTCCTCGGATCTCACTTTCATTGGTCTACTTTAGTGGTCTCCAAACTTTCTGAACAAAGGGCCAGTTTACTGTCCTTCAAACATGAAGCGGGTAGAACTGTGGGAGTAGAAAATGGCCTTCTGTCAGTCGGAATAAACAGTTCCTCATCTTTGGTATTGGGTGGAGGAACAGTGCCCCATCATTGGTGTCAGTGGGCAGAACACTGTCCCATTATTGGTGTCAGTGGGCAGAACACTGTCCCATTATTGGTGTCAGTGGGAGGAATAGTGCCCCATGATTGGTGTCAGTGGGAGGAATAGTGCCCCATCCTTGGTATCAGTGGGAGGAATAGTGCCCCATCATTGGTATCAGTGGGAGGAATAGTGCCCCATCATTGGTGTCAGTGGGAGGAATAGTGCCCCATCATTGGTGTCAGTGGGCAGAACACTGTCCCATTATTGGTGTCAGTGGGCAGAATACTGTCCCATTATTGGTGTCAGTGGGAGGAATAGTGCCCCATGATTGGTGTCAGTGGGAGGAATAGTGCCCCATCCTTGGTATCAGTGGGAGGAATAGTGCCCCATCATTGGTATCAGTGGGAGGAATAGTGCCCCATCATTGGTGTCAGTGGGAGGAATAGTGCCCCATCATTGGTGTCAGTGGGAGGAATAGTGCCCCTATCATTAGTGTTAGTAGAAGGAATAGTGTCCCATCATTGGTGTCAGTGGGACGAATAGTGTCCCATCATTGGTGTCAGTGGGATGAATAGTGTCCCATCATTAGTGTCAGTGGGATGAATAGTGTCCCATCATTGGTGTCAGTGGGATGAATAGTGCCCCATCATTGGTGTCAGTGAAATGAATAGTGTCCCATCATTGGTGTCAGTGGGATGAAAAGTGTCCCATCACTGGTTGAATCCAAAGAACAAAAGGTATACCGCTCAGGCATACAATCCAGATCCATCCACAACAGGTGCAGGCTCTGGCTCACCACCACACATGATGCAATAGGAAGAAGGATCAGCCGCACACCGGAGGATAGATGAATATAGTGTGCATTTATTGATCCATAGGACACACAAAACACCAGGACATGAATACAGGACCTATTAACGCATTTCACACGATCTCGTGCTTAAGTTGTGTGTCCTATGAATCAATAAATACACCCTATATTCATCTATCCTCCGGTGTGCTGCTGACCATTCTTTCTACCCCATCACTGGTGTCAGTGGGAGGAATACTGTCCCATCCTTGGCATCATTGGGAGAAATAGTGTTGGGGTCAGTGGAAGGAACAGGGCTCCATTGTTGGTATCAGTGGGAAGAAAAGTGCTCCATCACTGGTGTCAGTGGGATGAATAGTGCCCCATCCTTGGTGTCAGTGGGAGGAATAGTTGCCATTCTTGGTGTCAGTGGAAGTATTAGTAAATCTGATATTCTGAAGTGCAAGAGGAGGCCCAGTACCTAAAGGATCACAGTAAATGATGCATTGCATTACCCAGGAGAGTTACCACTGCTGCTGTTACCATCAGATAGATGAATCCAGAAGCTCCATAGAAAAAACAGCGCTGTTTTTTCTATGGAGCTCAGTGGAAGGAATAGTGCCCCATCACTGGTGTCAATGGGAGGAATAATGCTCCATTGTTGATGTCAGTGTAAGGAATAGTGCTCTATTGTTGGTGTCAGTAGGATGAATAGCGCCCATTGTTGGTGTCAGTGGGAGGAATAATGCTCTATCGTTGTTGTCAGTGAGAGGAATAGTGTTCCATCATTCGTGTCGGTGAGAGGGTTAGTGCCCCATTATTATTGCCAGTAGGAGGAATAGAGGACAGTGGGGGGGATAATGCCCCAAGGGCCGGATAAAGGCAAGCAAAGGGCCACATCCGGCCACTGCAGACCACTGCTCCACTTGGTGATGTTGTGTCCTGGGCTGTGTCCTGGGATCACAGTGACATGCTCATTTGAGTTTCTGCACAGTCATTCAATAAGGCATTTATTACAGTAACCTGGGCGGAGAATGAGTGGGCTGTCCCTGTGTCTTCAGAGGTTGGGGTTTGCCAGGACACTCCAGTAAATGGGCAGAGTTTGGTAGACCTGACTGGTCACTGGGTGGGCTTAGGTGGACTATGTCCCAGTATGGAAAAGTCCGTAAACGTGTATAATTCACACGACAGAGAGTATTATCCGCCACTGGAGATGAGCAAACTTCAAAGGAGTAAAGTTCAGTTATGGCTGGATTTAAACTTTTTATAACACCTCTGAAATTCATAATTTCCCTACCAGACGTTCCACTGAAGTCAACAGGAATCCAAACAAGGCTCCAGAAAAGTTCAGTGTAGAGCAGAAATTGATGCAAAATTGTGATGAATGGTTGGAGAAGCTCCTAGCAGCCTCAAAAGTTGATGGGGCCAAAAACATCCTGAGCCATTTCCTTCAAAAATATTTCCCAAGATTCCCTAAAGATTACCCATTTTATTTTCTACGCTAGAAGGGCCTGGAGGCACTGGCAGTCAAGCTAAGGGTGACCAAGGAAAAGCAGTTATATGGCAGAACTGTCCTTGTAGCCACCATGGTCCCTTTCTCAGAGAAGCCTTTTGGGAATCCAAACTACCAAAAATAAGACAGAAATTTGGGTTTGACTCAGGCCATCTGAATCCATGAAATTCAGTCTAATGCCATCCAAATTTCGGGAAGGACTCTACCCAACACACATCTGATTATTGACTATCAGATGAAGAGCCTGCTTCACCGAAATAGCCGACTTACCCAACAATTGGGCAAAGTTCCCTGAATGTCAAGTATTTAATTTTTCATAGCTGTGGTGACTTTCACATACATCAATGGTGAACACTATTCGTGAGTCTTTCTCATAAAGTAAATCTTTTTTTTAGGTTTGCTGTAAATTTAGTGGAGTATCGTGTTAAGAATGTGCCAAGAGTAGTACTATCCTAGGTAAAAATACCCTCAAAGTGGACCTGTCATTGAAATTCACTTCAAGTGAACCGATAGGGCCCTGTTGGGATTACACAATAACAAACACCCTGCTCCTGAGGATCACATGGATTCTGGCCACCAATTATTAGAGACTACAGAAACTATGGTTTATACTCAGAAGATGCGAAAAAGAGGTATGGAACTCATCAAGACACAATTGTTGACATATGTAATAAGTTCCCCATATTTGGTGTTCTCAGCTCAGGACTAAGCTGTGAGGAGCAGCTTCCGATGCATCAGGAGCTGCCAATCATTTGACTGTTGTCACATCGGTCACATGATCACATTGCCTGCCTCATCCTCTCGGCATTTAGATCCCCTTAAAAGGCAGGGGTGGCAATGGCAAAGGGTTAAAATAATCCTTGGTGATCCCATCATGAAGGTCCTAGTTCAGGCTCTTCCCATGATGGGGTGACAACCATCTCCTATATATCCTCCAGCTGCACTAAGATGGAAAAAGATTAAAAAAAGATAATGGAAAAAAAAACTGGCAAACTAAATGCCATCCATTTGGTTGTTAGGCATGGGCTCAGTCGGTTGTTTTTACCCACAGATGTACTACTCATGCCCTGGCCCAATATGTGAATGGGTCAGCTTTGTCACCTGCTGGGCCTTCTCTTCGATGTGTTGGAGACGCTCCAAGATGCCGGTCAGTAGAAGAGCAGAGGGACAGGTGGAGCTGAGGGAGTCTCCCCCTTCTGCTGGACTGGAGGGGCGCTCGGCCTCTTCCCTTGACTGCCTCCTCATAGGTAGGTCTGCCTCCCTGGGGACGGTCACTGCAGCCCTCAGCCTGTTCACAGGAGCCGCAGTGGCCAAGGCCGGCAAAGGCGGTGGTCTGACCACTGGTGGAGTCCTAGCTATTCCCTGAAACTGGTAAACACCGAGAATGAAAAGTAGGGTCCTCACTGGATGCCAAAAACCATGCACTGCATGCCAATCACTAGAATAAAGATCACCCATTTCAAAGAGAAACTTATATTTAATGCAGCGATTCTTCTCCCCTAAACTCGACGTCCCCTCCTATCTGGGAGGTGTCCGCTTCTAAAGGCTGTGGGACTTTACAGTAATTCTGTAGCCCAACTAGTTCTGAAAGGGTTAGAACCTTTGCCGGGTTTTTATTTTTTGGTGGAAAATAGAGAGGTAGCACTAGAACCCAAAGGATATCCTATTAGTTTCGGGTTAGAACCTCCCTCATGTTATTATTTCTTGGCTAAAATGGAGGAGTAGCACTAGAACCCAAAGGATATCCTATTAGCATTGGGTTAGAACCTCTATCAGGTTATTTTTTTGATAAAATAGAGGGGGTAGCACTAGAACCCAAAGGATATCCTTTTAGTATTGGGTTAGAACCTCTCTCAGGTTGTTTTATTTTGGGGCGATTCTTCTTCCCTAAACTCAACATCCCCTCCTATCTGGGAGGTGTCCACTTCTAAAGGCTGTGGGACTTTGCAGTAATTCTGTAGCCCAACTAGTTCTGAAAGGGTTAGAACCTTTGACAGGTTTTTATATCTAGGCGGAAAATAGAGAGGTAGCACTAGAACCCAAAAGATATGCTATGAGTATTGGGTTAGATCCTCTCTCATGTTATTATTTCTTGGGTAAAATGGAGGGATAGCACTAGAACCCAAAGGATATCCTATTGGTATTGGGATAGATCCTCTCTCAGGGTATTATTTCTTAGGTAAAATGGAGGGGTAGCACTAGAACCCAAAAGGATATCCTATTAGTACTGGGTTAGAGCCTTTCTCAGGTTATTATTTCTTGGGTAAAATGGAGGGATAGCAGTAGAACCCAAAAGAATAGCCTATTGGTATTGGGATAGATCCTCTCTCAGGTTATTATTTCTTGGCTAAAATGGAGGGGTAGCACTAGAACCCAAAGGATATCCTATTAGTACTGGGTTAGAGCCTTTCTTAGGTTATTATTTCTTGGATAAAATGGAGGGGTAGCACTAGAACCCAAAGGATATCCTATTAGTACTGGGTTAGAGCCTTTCTTAGGTTATTATTTCTTGGATAAAATGGAGGGGTAGCACTAGAACCCAAAGGATATCCTATTAGTATTGGGTTAGAACCTCTCTCAGGTTATTATTTCTTGGGTAAAATGGAGGGGTAGCACTAGCACACCAAGGATCACCTATTAGTATTGGGTTCAAACTTCTGTCAGGTTTTTATTTTTTGGGAAAAATCGAGTTCCTGCACTAGAACTCCAGGGATATTCCACTAATATGGTGTTGTAGTTGTGTTTTGACAGGGTATCTGGATTCTGGGCTGGCCACTTCTCCACAGTTTCCCTGCTTTGTAACTGGATGAATCTGAGACTGAAGTGCCAAACCGAGAGTAAATCACCCAGCTATAAATTGGTTCCAAGATGAGAAAGATAAAAGACTTTGTCACAGAGGCAACGCGTTTCGGGGGCAATGAATGCACCTTTATCAGAGCTTGAAGATGATGCTGAATTACAAATATTATTTTTGCAATACTGTTACCAAACAAGTGTTGGATGTAGAGTTCTTCAACCAGCGTCCAACCAGCTGCTGTTCCTCATCTTCACACGCTGGACAATTTCTTCCCCCAAAATGTGTTGGCTATGTGACCAAGTCCTTCATCTGGCCTCCTATTGGAATACCTTTTATATCTGGACGATCGACTCTCGGCGTAGCGTTTCAATCCCAGATTCAGTAGGATTTTTTTTCTGTCTATGAGAAGATCGGCCCTCTGTGTTAGGGCATAGGAGGGTGTCAACATGACACTCCCCAATGAGGAAACAGACAGACCTGATGGAGGATCTGAACCCTCCAAAGCTAAGCCATAACTCAATATTCCCTGTGAAGCCTATGTTAAAAACTTTGCCACGGTTTCCTTCTACCAAAATTTTACAGATTTGGTTGAAGAAAGACACCATTTCTATACATTTTGGCAGAACATATTTTTGACAGAGGATCAATACTCTGCCCCTGATCCCCCCCCCCAACAATGACCTCTAGTACAGTTAAGTGCTCACTCATAACCAATGAGGACACAGACAACAGACATGATGGAAGTTCTGAACCCTCCAAAGCTGGAACTAAGCCATAACTCAATATTCCCTCTGAAGCCCATGTTAAAAACTTTGCCGCGGTCTTCTTCTACCAAAATTTTACAAATTCGTTTGAAGAAAGACACCATTTCTATTTTGGCAGAACATATTTTTGATAGAAGAACCAATACTCTGCCCCCCCCCACCCCATGACCTAGTACATTTAAGTGCTCACTCATAACCAAACACCAGGCGCCATACCTGTCTTGTCGGTGGAGGCTGCGCGGGAGGAGGGGGCGGGTCCTGCGGTTTAGCAAAGCGAGGGTTAACGGGAGGTGGGTCGCAGGGGGGAGGCTCTGGCACGGAATTATCAGAGAGGGGTAAAGCCTTCAAAATGGATGCAATGGTAAAAAAAAAATAAAAATATAACAGCAGAAAATGGAGAGAAAAGGTTAGCAGAGGTGAAAACAAGAATGAGGCAGGAATGACGGATTGGTAAAAGATTCATACAATTGTTCCTCCCATAATTTAGCCTTAGAGAAGCAAGAAATATTAAACATTAAAAAGTATCAGAAATCCATAGAAACCCATTAATATTCTTGCCGTGTATATACTAATCAGGGTAAGATAAAGCATTACCAAAATTCTGCACTGTTGGATCCCGTCAGTATCCCAGCACTGTGCTAATCCGTCTCAAAATCAGGGATTCACACCGATGACATCACGGCTTTCGCTCATTAAGGATCATCAGTCACGCCAGCGGCAGGTGCATTGGCACCTGGGATGATGTCACTGCGGGGGTCGGCACAAAATGAAGGGGTGGGGGGCACCAACAGCCTAGGACAATGCCAGGTGTCTGACTGTAATCCCTTATAATCCATCATGGAAACATGAAAGTTTCCATTGATTGAGAAGCTGCAATACGGCAAACTTGTCAGTACCGGCTTTGGAGGGATAATGGAAATGAGAGGGAGATAATGTACAAATATGGCAGAAAAGTTCAATCATAGGCTAGAGAAGGTACATTAACCCCTTCCCACCCACCCCAGCATCCTTTAAAAGGTTGTGAAGGCCTGGGGGGGGGGGGGGGGGGGGAGGGTTGGTGATCATGTGACCACTGTAAATGGCTATCACAGTAGTCACATGATTGAGAGCCGGTCTGAGAGCAGTCTCTGCGGTGTATTTCAGTTTTGTGCTGCCCTACGCAACACAAAAATCGTCTGCCCCCACAGACACCGACCAACACCCCCCCCACAGACACCGACCAACACCCCCCCCACAAACACCGACCAACACCCCTCCTACCTTCTCCCTCCTATGGAGAGAGCCTGACATTGACCAACAACACCCCTGCCCCCCACCTGGGAGAGCTTTCCACTACCCCCCCCCCCAGCAATAGAGAAAAAAAAGACACTCATCTTCACAACTCTGTACATCCCCGGGAACGGAAGTCAGGCTCTATATACACCATCAAGCAGCCCGCAGCCTCTCTCGGATCCCACCTAGTTCCTATGGCACATGTCCCTTCTTTTATCCCTTCTTCTGGGTGGGGGAAGGTGCTGCCCCCCTGAAAAAAGCCGCCCTAGGCAAGTGCCTTGTTTGCCTTGTGGTAAATACGCCCCTGTCTGGGAGTTTGCAGTGAGCGCGCTCTCAGCACAGAAACATCAGCTGTCCAGTGATGCATATGTGTGGCATGTGAACGCTGAAGCCCACCCTTTTGCCTACCCACATATGTTACACGGGTGCCAACATGATAATCAAGTGTAGAAAGAAGCTCATGTTCACCTTGCTAGGATGTTGAAACAGATTGAACACCACAGCCAAGAGGTCCATTTAAATTAACACAATGTATATTAATCAGCTGTAGACAGCGGATGTGCTACACATGCCCAGAAAAACTTAAAGTACATAGGGCGTGTGTAGTATGTCTTGTCTTTCTGGTGTTCACACTTGCTGGCAATTCCATATTGTCAAAATGGTGGCTGGAAATTGTTGTATAATTACAGAAGCCTTAAAAAAACAAACCTTGACACAATGTTTATAAACAGTGTTCAGATGGGAGCTAGAGAAATGCAAAGTAACTTTGTTTATAAACATCGTTCAGATAGGGAGATACAAAGTAACATTGTTTATAAACATTGTTTAGACAGGTGATAGTCTCGGTTCACACTACTACTACCTGTAAGATGCACGACTTGCAGTGCGACTTTGCCAGGCGACTTGAGTACTACTTTGAAGCAACTCTGAAGCAACTTTAAGGGAATGCCTGGGTAATCTTCCTGTAATTTCAGCTCTAAATCACATGAATATAGATGAGGATCCGACTTGGAGGCGACTATTATAGTCTATGGGCACAAGTCGGATAGAAGTCGCCTTGAAGTAGTATAGGAACCTTTTCTAAAGTTGGAGCGACTTAAGTAATGCTAATTAAGACGGCTCTCATTGGCTAACATGGGATTTCACATGTCTTGCGACGGGGTCTCACAAATTAGATCCCAAGTCACGGCAGTGTGACCCGAGCCATAGAGAGGTACAAAGAACACATTGTTTATAAACATTTATCAGAGGGGAGATAGAGAGGTATAAAGTGTGATTGTTTATAAACATTGATCAGAAGGGAGATAGAGAGATACAAAGTGTAATTTTTTATAAACATTTATCAGAGGGGAGATAGAGAGATATAAAGAGATATAGAGAGATATAAAGTGTCATTGTTTATAAATACTGTATAATAATTGTTTATAAACATTGATCAGAGGGGAGATAGAGAGATACAAAGTAACATTGTTTATAAACATTTATCAGAGGGGAGATAGAGAGAAATAAAGTGTAATTTTTTAATAAACATTTATCAGAGGGGAGAGAGAGAGATACAAAGTAACATTGTTTATAAACATTTATCAGAGGGGAGATAGAGAGATATAAAAAGATATAGAGAGATATAAAGAGATATAGAGAGATATAAAAAGTGTCATTGTTTATAAATACTGTATAATAATTGTTTATAAACATTGATCAGAAGGGAGATAGAGAGATACAAAGTAACATTGTTTATAAACATTTATCAGAAGGGAGATAGAGAGATACAAAGTAACATTGTTTATAAACATTTATCAGAGGGGAGATAGAGAGATACAAAGTAACATTGTTTATAAACATTGATCAGATGGGAGATAGAGAGATATATAAAGTATCATGGTTTATAATCGCTGTTCAGACAGGAGACAGCGATTCAAAGTAACATTGTTTATAAACACTGTTCAGACAGGAGATATAGTAAAGTCGTCCATACACGGATCGAAATTCGGCCTGTTCAGCAGATCGGTGGTTGCATTCTACAATACCCAGCTTATGCTATTTTATGTTATTGTGTTTCTCAGCCCTGGTGAAGAGAGTTTTGAGCCCCCGGAATGTGTTGGCTTTCTGTTTTTGAGTGGTAAAAAATAAAACTCTTCCTGAGTTTATCCAAGCTTTGTGGTGTGCTCATCCTTTCAAAACTCCACAGACTCCTCCAGCAACCCTTCATGATACCCCGGTTGACAAAGAGTTGCCTCTAAAAACGTTGTGACCATTTATTTTCATCCACTCTGTGGAGTCCAGCACTCCACCAACGCCTTCCAAATATATTTTATGTGACGTCACCGTTCTTTAGAGAAAACATTATACCCCCCACAAAGGCGCCATTGCCACACCACAGTAATGGGTCCTACCTACTCCACAGACTGCTCCAGGAACCCTTCATGATACCCCAATTGACAAAGAGTTGCCTCTAAAAACATTGTGACCACTTATTATCCACTCTGTGGAGTCCAGCACTCCATCAACGCCTTCCAAATATATTTTACGTGACGTTACCGTTCTTTAGAGAAAACATTATACCCCCCACAAAGGCGCCATTGCCACATCACAGTAAAGGGTCCTACCTGTCTCCGAATGGTCGTGTTTGGTGCGTTTTCTTCAAACTTGGCCAGCAACTGGGTCGCCATTGACCTGACTTTGTTCTGGTTAATGACCTCCTTGGTGTCGCTGCATTCGCTCCCAGATCCGATGCTTTCACTTACGAAATTTCCCGTCTGCAAAACGAGACATGAGACATTTTTTAAGCGGCGTCTGTTGAACCTTTTTACCTGTCCCCATTGCCCCCCCTCTGGCAAAAAACGTGGCTACAGAACACGGGACCCATCATGGAACGAAACACAAGTGCTCCGGATAAAGTCTTTCTGCATACCAGACATTCCGATTTCGAAAAAAGCTAACTTCTAAGATTCCAGGCAGGGAGGCAGCATGAGAACGCGTCTCATATTTGTAAATAAAGGACGGTTGCCATGTTCAAGTGAGATGAAGACTGCTTAAAACTAACTTAGGAACTGTCCAATGTTCTCTAAGGGCCCCTTGTTATTATGCACCAGGAATGCAAGTAAAGATTAAATTATAGCTAAAGGCAAACTTTTTTATTACGTTTTGGATAGAGTGGAGAGGAATGGGGACCCCGTCAGGTTTTTATTGCTGTCTATGCCCCCGATAGGGAGATTCCCCCTCTCCATTTGTCCTGTGTACCATTACCATTGAAAGTGAAAGAAAATCCCAAAATCTGGGTTGTCCTCATAAGACTAATAGAGGGGAAATCTTCCAATGAGGATACTAGTTCTGGCGACCTGGGGGCCCCAAAAGATCCCATTAATTTGCAAGGATTTCCTCTCACTTCCTCTTTTGGCTATGGGACAAGAAGTCAAGGTAAATCTCCCCAAAGGACACAGACAGCAAAAATATCTGACAGGTGTTATAAGCCCTCTCTTACTCTATCCAAAATGATAAAGGAAACATTTTGCCTATATTTCTACTACAAAGTGCATTTGAACCCAAGAACAACTTTGAACCCTTGCTTTATTGCAAGGCAATAATAGGGAATAGAACCGGCCCTCCTGTACTGGGGTCCAAGCACCATCAGTTCTGCAGGGGGCAAGGCAATAACGGGGTAGAGACGGCCCTCCTGTACTGGGCCCAGGTCCCATCAGTTCTGTAAAGGGCAAGGCAATAATAGGGAATAGATTCAGCTCTCCTGTACTGGGCCCAGGCCCCATCAGTTTAGCAGGGGCAAGGCAATAACAGGGGGTAGAGACGGCCCTCCTGTACTGGGGCCAGGCCCCATCAGTTCTGCAGGGGGCAAGGCAATAACAGGGGGCAGAGACGGCCCTCCTGTACTGGGCCCAGTTCTCATCAGTTCTGCAGGGGGCAAGGCAATAATAGGGGGTAAAGCCGGTCCCCCTGTACTGGGCTCAGACCTCATCAGTTTAGCGGGGGGCAAGGCAATAATAGGGAATAGAACCGTCCCTCCTGTACTGGGCCCAGGCCCAATCAGTTCTGCGGAGGGCAAGGTAATAATCTGGGGCAGGACTGATCTCCCTGTACTGGGCCTAGGCCCCATCAGTTCTGTAGGGGACAAAGCAATAACAGGGGGTAGAGCCGGCCCTCCTGTACAGGGCACAGGCCTCATCAGTTTTGCAGGGGGCAAGGCAATAATAGGGTGTAGAGCCTCCCCCCTGTACTGGACCCAGGCCATCAATTTAGCGGGGGGGCAAGGCAATAATAGGGAAAAAAGTCGTCCCTCTTGTACTGGGCCAGGGCCCTATCAGTTCTGCAGGGGGCAAGGCAATAATAGGGGGTAGAGCCAGCCCTCCTGTACTGAGCCCAAGCCCCATCAGTTCTGCAATGGGCAAGGCAATAACAGGGGGTAGAGCTGTTCCCCCTGTACTGGACCCAGGTCCCATCGGTTCAGCGGGGCGAAGGCAATAATAGGGAATAGAGTTGGCCCTCTTGTACTGGGCCAGGGCCCTATCAGTTCTGCAGGGGGAAAGGCAATAATAGGGGGTAGAGCCAGTCCTCCTGTACTAGGCCAAGGCCCCATCAGTTCAGCAGGGGGCAAGGCAATAATAGGGTGTAGAGCCACCCACCATATACTGGGCCCAGGTCCCATCAGTTCAGCAAAACAAAAGGAAAAGAGCACAACCTATATATGATGTAGAGGTGGTTAAAAACACATATAGGAGTACCAAGAAATAGCAATATGCAGGAAAAAACACTTATGAATAAATACCAAACAAATGGAACCCAATCAGGTTATAGAGATAAAAAAATAATAAATAGGGGATGTTCTGTCAAGCTAACAGGTGTATAACCAACAATCTTATTTGTAGTCCTGTTCACCTATGGCAGCCTTTTGCTGGATTGAAGCTTGGGTCCAGAAGGATACATGTAAGAAAAGAGAGGAGAAAGGCGCCTCTAAGTGTAAACTGCAAAAACTTGATATATTGTACATGAAAGACAGCAACTTACAGGAGGGTAGATAAAAAAAAGTCACTTCAATATCCACCAATGGGGTTTTAGCCACGGTGAACGGCATAGTGTGCAGTCCAGGATGATGAACTATCAGTGTCAGGCATGAGCGACCTGCAAGATGGAAGAGGTCTAGCACCGAGGCTTGGAACGCACCGTGGAGCGTGATGACGTCACCAGGCGTTGCGCTACGCGTTTCCTGAGCATGTGCTGTGAGATGGCAGTCCTAGCGCACTTCTTTGTCAAGCTGATGGTGTTGGAACGGTTTTGTCTGTACTCAGATTGTCATTGATTTTCAGCGGGACCCGCAGGATGTAGATTAATGACAATCTGAGTACAGACAAAACCGTTCCAACACCCTTAGCTTGACAAAGGAGCACGCTAGGACTGCCATCTCACAGCTTATGCTCAGGAAAGAGTCACAGGATGCTCGGTGACGTCATCACGCACACGCTGCGCTCCACGGTGCGTTCCAAGCCTCAGAACCAGACTTCCTCCATCTTGCCGGGCGCTCATGCCTGACACTGACAGACGACAGATCATCATCCTGGACTGCGCACTATGCCGTTCACCGTGGCTAAAACCCCATTGATGGATATTGAAGTGCCTTTTTTATCTACCCTCCTGTAAGTTGCTGTCTTTCATGTACAATATATCCAGTTTTTACAGATTACACTTAGAGGCGCCTTTCTCCTCTCTTTTCTTACACCCGGAAGCTCAGCAGCAGGGGCCGGGGACTGAGAGGGCACTATTTACGCTTTTTAAGAAGCAGGTGGAGTAATCCTGCGCGCCACGGCTTCCAAAGTAATTTTATAGCCAAAAATGCAGATTTTAGCAGCATGTGCGCAAAAATTTGCTGGGGGCACTAAATAATGGCGCTGACATTGTCACCATCGTGAAAGCACAGAGAGGTAAGTGAGCGCTAAAAGTCAATTGAGCTGCTGAAACACCAAAAAAGGTACCAAAAAACCTCCAAAGCATCAATATAAAATTGGGTGCGGAGCTAAAACCTTAAAATATCATAACCACATATGTAAAAAAATATATATAACAAATATAAAAATGAGAACATTCAATAAAGTGACCAGTGATAAGGTGCTAATATATCAACCAAATAAAGCGGCTTAGTGGTATCATATAACTCTGTCACTATGTAGTGACCAATGGTGCTTATTATAGTGCTAGAAAAATAATTAAAATGTCCAAAGATAAGTGCATGGAAGATCTAATAATCTTCAATTATTGATGGTCTATCTGGCAATACGGTGATGTGACCAATGGTATAAAGACTGCGCACTCACCAGATGCGCAATCAATAAGCGCATTTAGAGATAACACTCTCAGTAGATGAACTGGAGGCCCCTTTAAAGGTGAGTATGGTCTGGTCTGATGTTCCTGCACTGCTCCCTCCGCTGTCAGCAATGGCTCTGCCATTCCTCTCATGTAGCTCTGTGTATTGTTAGAAGCTCACTGGTGATTTGAGGGGAAGCTGGCTCTCCATCATGATGCCCTTGACAGAGTCTTGTGGCTACGGTAGCCGAATTGTTCTGATGGCGAGGCTGGAGAGTGTGAGCCAAGTGAGGAGGAGGGTGACCTGAAGCCAAGATTATTTTGAAGTTATTAGAAGGACACAAGACTCTGTAAAGGGCATCATGATGGAGAGCCAGCTTCCCCTCAAATCACCAGAGCTACATGAGAGGAGTGGCAGAGCCATTGCTGACAGCGAAGGGAGCAATGAGGGAACATCAGACCAGACCATACTCACCTTTAAAGGGGCCTCCAGTTCATCTACTGAGAGTGTTATCTCTAAATGCGCTTATTGATTGCGCATCTGGTGAGTGCGCAGTCTTTATACCATTGGTCACATCACCATATTACCGGATAGACGACCAACAATTAGAGATTATTAGATCTTCCATGCACTTATCTTTGGACATTTTACTTATTTTTTTAGCACTATAATAAGCACCATTGGTCACTACATAGTGACAGTTATATGATACCACTAAGTCACTGTATTTGGTTGATATATTAGCACCTTATCACTGGTCACTTTATTGAATGCTCTCATTTATATATTTGATATATATATTTTTTACATACAGTTGTGTTCAAAATAATAGCAGTCAGACATCACTAACCGGATCAATCGCTGTTTTTGGTAGAAATGATACTTCTACATGGCAAATAATTTCCTAGCAGGTGTAGTAGAGTAATAGAAATCCAACAGACCCAACAGTCATGACATGCATGCTGCTGATTCTGTGTCATTGAATCACTCATTGAAAGGGGCGTGTTCAAAATAATAGCAGTGTGGAGTTCTATTAGTGAGGTCATTCATTCTTTGAAAAACAGGCGGCAATTATTGCCCTTATTTAAGGAAGGAAGGCAGCAAATGTTGGACATGCTGGTTACAGTGCATTTCTCTCTGAAATTCTGAGGAAAATGGGTCGTTCCAGACATTGTTCAGAAGAACAGCGCACCTTGATTAAAAAGTTGATTGGGGAGGGGAAAACATACAAAGAAGTGCAGAAAATGATCGGCTGCTCAGCTAAAATGATGGCAAATGCTTTAAACCGGCAACCAAAACCTGAAAGACGTGGAAGAAAGCGAAAAACTACCATTGGAATGGATAGAAGAATAGCCAAAATGGCGCGGACTCAGCCAACAATCAGCTCCAGGAAGATGAAAGAAGGTGTGACGTTCCCTGTGAGTCCTGTTACAATTAGGAGACGCCTATGTGAAGCCAAGCTATCTGCAAGAAGTCCCCGCAAAGTCCCACTGTTGGAAAAAAGACGTGTGCTGAAGAGGTTACAATCTGCCAAAGAGCACATTGACTGGCCTAAAGAGAAATGGCGCAACATTTTGTGGACTGATGAAAGTAAGATTGTTCTTTTTGGGTCTAGTGGGCGGAGACAGTTTGTCAGACGACCCCCAAACACTGAATTCAAGCCACAGTACACTGTGAAGACAGTGAAGCATGGTGGTGCAAGCATCATGATATGGGGATGTTTCTCATACTACGGTGTTGGGCCTATTTATCGCATACCAGGGATCATGGATCAGTCTGAATACATCAGAATACTTGAAGAGGTCATGCTGCCTTATGCTGAAGAGGAAATGCCCTTGAAATGGGTGTTCCAACAAGACATCGACCCCAAACACACCAGTAAACGTGCAACATCTTGGTTCCAGACCAACAAGATGGACGTTATGGAGTGGCCAGCCCAATCCCCGGATCTTCATCCAACAGAAAACTTGTGGGGTGACATCAAAAATGCCGTTTCTGAGGCAAAACCAAGAAATAGAGAAGAACTGTGGAATGTGGTCCAATCATCCTGGGCTGGAATACCTGATCACAGGGGCCAGAAGTTGGGTGACTCCATGCAACACAGATGTACAGCAGTTCTCAGAAACAGTGCGACTACAACCAAATATTCATGAAGTCATTCAAAGGAAAGCAAAATCTTCAAACATTTTTCAGTTTATATAGTGAATGTTTGAGGTTGTAAAGAAGAATACAAACACTGCGATTTTTTTGAACCGTCTAATATTCACTTTTCTTCAATTTTTTTGGAGGAACAACACAAATTTGATGTATTTTTCTTCCTGTTTTGATTTGGAATAGAATGTGTCGTGTTCCCAATGCATTTATGTGGATGGAAATAAAAGCTATTAGAAGGATTTTCAGCTTTATTCACTTTTTTCAACACACTGCTATTATTTTGAACACAACTGCATGTGGTTATGATATTTTAAGGTTTTAGCGCTGTGCTCAATTTTATATTGTCACCATCATACTTGTGGCACAGAATCAGAATTCTGAAGAAGGCAACAGCGGAAAAGTACAGTTGCTGTCACATATACACAGGCGGGAATGGTATTCATTATTGGACGCTCAAAACCGACATCATCCCGGTGAAAGACAGTAATTTCTCCGTCATGATGAATGGGAGGATGGATAATATTACTTTGGATTTGCCATAACACGCTCCAGCTGCTACTAAGTGCTCTCATTTATTTTGGAGAAACATCTGCCCGTAGCTCAGCCGTCATTTGCGTTTTCGCTCGGAAGCCACAAAATAATACGGACGCTGTCATCACCGATTAATAAGCACCGACCTCTTCAAATATCTGAGCTGTCCTCCTCCTTCTCTTGTTCAAATCATTCTCTTCTGTCTTATTTTCATTCTGGAGGGAGATCAAAGGACAGAAAGTTACTCCACTGAACATCGATCTGCTGCAAAGACCTGTCCGGGGGTGCTACTATCCAAATATTAAAATGTACAAAATGTCATGATTGCTCTCCATTGACTAAATAACATCCACCTGTTTTTTTTTTTATATCTTCGGGACACTCCAAGAATTCAGAAGGGCTCCCCCTCACCAGAGGTCCTTTTTTTCCCATCTTGTACCCCATCCTATCCATGACCCATCATTTTCTTGAACTTTTGTTTTCTTCTTTTGTCTTATGTCCTGTACTCCTCTTTATGTTTTGGTAATTGTTCAATATGACGATGACTTGGCAGTTGGGTTACCCCCAACAGGAATGACTCCTCCTGCCCCAAGTTCCTTTTTCCCCACTTGTACCCCTTCCCATCAATGGCCCACCATTTTCTTGACCCTTTTCTGCTTTTCTTATCTTATAAGAAGCTCAGCTTCTTCTGATCATTTTGGTAATTTTTCACTATGACAATGACTTGAAATTAGGGTCACCACAACAAGAATTAGGAGGGGCCCCTTGGCCCTATGGTCCTTTTTTCCCCCATCCTATCCATGACCCACCATTTTCATGACCTGGTGCTTTGTCTTATGGCTCATATTATTTCTGTACATTTTGGTAATTTTCAATATGGCAATAACTTGGCAGGTGGGTTACCCCTACAGAAATATGGAGCCCCCCCCCCCCCACACACACACACATTGAACCTTTTCCCATCCAAACCCACAATTTTCTTGACCTTTTTCTTCTATCCTTGCTCCTGGTTCATACTCTTGTGTACATTTTGTTAATTTTTCAACAGGACAATGATTTGCAAGTTGGGTCACCCCCAACAGGAATTAAGAGATCTCCCCTTGCCCCTCTTTTTTCCCCACTTGTACCACATCTTATCAATGACAGAACCATTTTGCTGACCCTTTTCTTCTTTCTTTGTCTTATGGCTCACATTTTGATAATTTTTCAGTATGACAATGGCTTGCCAGTTGGGTTACCCTAACAGGAATTTAAAGGGATCCCCTACCCCAAGGTCTTATTTTTCTCCTTGTACCCCATCTTATTCTTGGTCCACCATTTTCTTCATTTTTGTCTCATGGTTCATACTCTTCTCTACATTTTGGTAATTTTTCAATATGACAAAAACTTGGCAGTTGGGTTAACCCAGTGGTCGGCAAGCCGCGGCTCGCCCCCTCCCCTCCCTCCTCTCCCTCCCCTCCCTCCTCTCGGACGGGCGTGTGCCGGGCGGCCGCCCCCTCACCTCCCCTCCCCTCCCTCCTCTCGGACGGCCGCCCCAAAAGTCAGGACTCTGCAGCTGTCAGGATGTAGGCGGGGCAGCGTGACGAACTCCTCTCCTCTCACAGTCCGCCCTGAAGACCAGAACGGTGCGGGAAGCACGGCGAGAGGAACGCGCGGAGCAAAGGTAAGTGAATTGACACGGGGGACTTACTATATGGGGGATGAATTACTATATGGGGGACTTACTATATGGGGGATGAATTACTATATGGGGGACTTACTATATGGGGGGGACTTACTATATGGGGGGGACTTACTATATGGGGGGGGACTTACTATATGGGGGATGAATTACTATATGGGGGATGAATTACTATATGGGGGACTTACTATATGGGGGGGGACTTACTATATGGGGGGGGACTTACTATATGGGGGGGGACTTACTATATGGGGGACTTACTATATGGGGGACTTACTATATGGGGGATGACTTACTATATGGGGGATGACTTACTATATGGGGGATGAATTACTATATGGGGGATGACTTACTATATGGGGGATGAATTACTATGGGGTGATGAATTACTATGGGGGATGAATTACTATATGGGGGATGAATTACTATATGGGGGATGAATTACTATGGGGGGATGAATTACTATATGGGGGATGAATTACTATATGGGGGATGAATTACTATATGGGGGATGAATTACTATGGGGTGATGAATTACTATGGGGGATGAATTACTATATGGGGGATGAATTACTATGGGGGATGAATTGCTATATGGGGGATGAATTGCTATATGGGGGATGAATTGCTATATGGGGGATGAATTGCTATATGGGGGATGAATTGCTATATGGGAGATGAATTACTCTATGGGGGATGAATTACTATATGGGAGATGTATTTTCAGTTTTAAAAATGTGGCTCTCAAAATAAATTTCAATCGTGGTTTTGGCGAGATTTGGCTCAGTTGAAAAAAAAGGTTGCCCACCACTGGGTTAACCCAACAGAGTTGGGATGTTGCAGTATCCTATGTATGGGTAGCCTGGCCATACACTGAGCCCATATGTGGTCAAGTATCCCCATCCTTCACAGACATCTCATCCCATCATTGCGCCCTTTTTTTTATTTTTACTTATCTGCTTTTTGATTTTGAAGTACCTACAAGGTGATTTTGGGTAGTGTCTCTGGCCAGAAATTCCACTCTTGGCCAACCCCAAGTCCTTTGCTATCATTGTATCCAGCCATTGCTTTGTAACCTGTAGAACGTCAAGGACTTGCTCACACTTGGTGTGGTGACTGGTGTTTTCCTGAATCTGATCAACACCATTAATCGCAAGGGCACACTATTAATCTATGCATCCTGTTCACACTGCGATGGAGCTATAATGCTGAGCAGTACTATATACTCCCCATCAAAAGCCTGAGTAGTCCAGTGACAACACAAGAACACTACTGGGAGACAGGGACAGAGCATTGTCACCACATAACAGGAAGTCCCTGAACAAGGAAAATCATGGTTGGGAATATTTTAATTAAAGTCGCAGATCACAAATATTGAAAGTTAATGACATTAACATGCGATATGAGACTTTGACTGGGATTAGGGTTTTGATAAAAATGACCAAAAACTTGCATTCCTGCTTCGAAAATGCTAGTTGTCTGGCAGTCATGTTGATCCCCTGCCGAATACTTTCTAAATCACTGACCCATGGCAAATGCAGAGAAGAGGAATTCTAACTTTGCATGCTGCATACGTATTGCAGGCCAGTGATTGTGTCTAAACACAGCCAAGGGCTTAACTATAGTCATAGCAAAAATGCAACTGCTATGGGGCCCTGAAGCACAGGGGCCCAAAATTGACTGGCTACACAATGGCTTATGCAGGCAGCAGTAGCATTTGACAGATACGCTTGCAATTTTGGCAGACCTTGCAATTACTATGGGGCCCTGAAACATAGGGGCCCAAATTTATTGGCTACACAATGGCTTATGCAGGCAGCAGTAGCATTTGACAGATACCCTTGCAATTTTGGAAGACCTTGCAATTACTATGGGGCCCTAAAACACAGGGGCCCAAAACTGACTGACTACACAATGACTTATGCAGGCAGAAGTAGCATTTGCCAGATACCCTTGCAATTTTGGCAAACCTTGCAATTACTATGGGGCCCTGAAGCATAGGGGCCCACATTTGCTGGCTACACAATAGCTTATGCAGGCAGCAGTAGCATTTGACAGATACCCTTGCAATTTTGGCAGACCTTGCAATTACTATGGGGCCCTGAAGCACAGGGGGCCCAAATTTACTGACTACACAATGGCTTATGCAGGCTGCAGTAGCATTTGACAGATACCCTTGCAATTTTGGCAGACCTTGCAATTACTATGGGGCCCTGAAGCACAGGGGCCAAAACTGACTGACTACACAATGGCTTACGCCAGCAACATTTGGCAGATACCCTTGCAACTGTTATAGGACCCAGAATCACAGGGGCCCTAAACATGCTTAGCTAGAAACTCGGCTATAGTATAGAAAAGCTAGAAAAGCAATTAGTTTTCTGTATCACTAGAGGAAATATTGAGACAGGTGGCCCCTAAATGGTTTTGCAATGGGGCCCCATCACAACTAGTAACGGCCAGAACACAAGTTGGATGAACTTCTAGAAATTATACAAAATTTGTTACTTAATAGAAAATAAACATCTGCGCAGTTTTATTTCCTATTCTACCCAAGAAATAAATTAATACATGCAGACAAAATAAAACGAGGTTGAATCTGAATTTAATTCTGCCCGGGTGATGCCAGAATAATCGCCGGGCCTCTTCAGCCCACGTGGGCCACATTACGTCGACACGTGCTAGCGTTGTACTTTAAGTGTTCTTAAGTTGAGTGCGAGGCATTAATATACGAGCGAGCAAGACGAAGGAAGAGGGGGGCTTTCTGATCGTTGCACGCAGCTCCGTTCATGAGATAAGCGTTTCGTGATGGATTCCAACCCAACTCCGATACATTGTTTAATTCCGAGGAGTGGGAGTGCAGACAAATGACAAATCTGGTAAATTTCTGGGACATATAGGGGAAAAAAAGGCTTAGGTTTCTCAACCGGCTGCGTTCCGCAGCGTCCCGAACAATTAACTCCAGAAGGTAATCTAAATTGAGTTCGATGCAGAGTAATTAGATGACATCATGTTGTCGGGACGTGGAGATCCTGTGTTTTGTTGCCATGGATTTTTGTGATGACATCCATATGAGAACGTTTGGACTTATCTCCCCTCATTAGCGCACTTTGTCAGATGAAAGGTTTGTCATTCCAGCTGCTCACCGCAGCGTCTGACCTTCGTTGGGCGTTGTGAAGAGTACGAGGGTGAAAAAGAACGGAGGAGGCATTTGTTTAAAGCGAATTTCAAAAGGATGTTTCCTCCCGTGCTGGAGTGACTGATCTAGGATTTATTTATCTAGGATTACATTATATTGCAATATACGGGAGGCCTAATGAGATTCGGAACAGCTGTCGAATATAATCCGCTTGGAGAAATATTATGTACATTATGTTATCTCCATTGTGCTACAGGATAGAGACTGACCAAGCTACTGAACTTACACTAGAAATGTCCTGTACCAGCCTCTCTCAACCTTTTTACCCCACAGGAACCTTATTCCAGGGCTTGGGAAACCTGTGCAAAAATCAACTCATTTGGGGTCAGTGGGAAAATGATCCTTACATTGGTGTTCAGAGGGAAAAAAGTCCCTTGTGTTGGTGGCCAGTGGGATAAGTGCCCCTTACATTGGCGACCAGTGGGGAAAAATGCCCCTTACATTGGTAGTTAGTGGGAAAATGCCACCCCTTATAGTGGTAAATGTCCAGTATACAGTTGCAAGAAAACGTATGTGAACCCCTTGGGATTACTTGGAGTTTTGCATGAATTGGGCATAAAATGTGCTCTGAACGTCATCTAAGTCAATAGAAGAACACAGTCTGCTGAACATAATACTACACAAACATTAGATGTTGCCATGGTTTAATTGCACATAACATGTAAACATTCACAGTGCAGGGAGGAAAAAGTATGTGAACCTTTGGACTTAATAACTGGTTGACCCTCCTTTGGCAGCAATAACCTCAACCAAACGTTTCCTGTAGTTGCAGATCAGACCTGCACAATGATCTGGAGTCATTTTGGACCACTCCTCTTCACAAAACTGTTTCAGTGTAGCAATATTCTTGGGATCTCTGGTGTGAATCGCTCTCTCAAGGTCATGCCACAGCATTTCAATCGGGTTGAGGTCAGGACTCTGACTGGGCCACTCCAGAAGGCGTATTCTGTGCTGTTGCAGCCATTGTTTTGTTGAATTACTTGTATGCTTTGGGTCATTGTCCTGTTGCATCACCCATCCTCTGCGGAGCTTCAGTTGGCGGACAGATGGTCGTACGTTTTCCTGCAAAATGTCTTGATAAACTCTGGAATTCATTTTCCCATCAATGACAACAATCCGTCCAGGCCCTGAGGCAGCAAAGCAGCCCCAAACCATGATGCTCCCTCCGCCATGTTTCACAGTAGGGATGAGGTTTTGATGTTGGTGTGCTGTGCCTTTTTTTCTCCACACATAGTGTTGTGTGTTCTTCCCAAACAACTCAATCTTGGTTTCATCTGTCCACAGTATATTTTGCCAGTAGTGCTGTGGAACATCCAGGTGCTCTTTTGCAAACTTCAAACGTGCTGCAATATTCTTTTTGGACAGCAATGGCTTCCTCCGTGGTGTCCTCCCATGTACTCCATTCTTGTTTAATGTTTTCCTTATTGTAGATGTGTCAACAAAAATGTTAGCATGTGCCAGAGATTTCTGTAGGTCTTTAGCTGACACTCTGGGATTCTTCTTTACCTCATGCAGCATTCTGCGCTGTGCTCTTGCAGTCATTTTTACAGGACGACCACGCCTAGGGAGAGTAGCAACAGTGCTAAACTTTCTCCATTTGTAGACAGTCTGTCTTACCGTGGACACATGAACATCAAGGCTTTTGGAGATACTTTTGTAACCCTTTCCAGATTCATGCGAGTCAACAATTCTTGATCGTAGGTCTTCTGAGAGCTCTTTTCTGCGAGGCATGGTTCACATCAGACAGTGCTTCTTGAAACCAGTAAACCCAAAACAGGTGTGTGTTTTTTAAGGGCAGGACAGCTGTCAGCAACACATCCAATATCATCACACTGATTGGAGTCAAGGTTGGCTCACTCCTGGCTCCAATTAGCTTTGGGAGAAGTTATTAAGCTAGGGCCTCACATACTTTTTCCTCCCTGCACTGTGAATGTTTACATGTTATGTGCAATTAAGCCATGGCAACATCTAATGTTTGTGTAGTATTATGTTCAGCAGACTGTGTTCTTCTATTGTTGTGACTTGGATGACGTTCAGAGCACATTTTATGCCCAATTCATGCAAAACTCCACGTAATCCCAAGGGGTTCACATACCTTTCCTTGCAACTGTAGATTTATTATTCTCAAAACGATGGGTCAACAGATAAAAAAAATGACCATACAGTGGTGGTCAAAATTGCACTCTCACAGGCAACTAAAAGGATCATTGCTGTAATGCAGCTGGATCCGTCAAGTAGCATAGGCCCTAGAATTGGGCAGACACCTTCAAATAGGCGGTAAATTGACCACAGCTCAAATAATCCCTAGCAACCTCTTAAGGAACCCTTAGGGTTCCACAGAACCCTGGTTAATAATGGCTGTCCTATACACTGGTCAAAGAGCCTACAGTTCTATAGACCTACCAACAGCAATGTTATGCAAAACCTACCAAACTGGATACACACTATACAGCCAAAGCTTTGTAGACACCTGACAATCACACCTACTATATGGCCAAACGTATGTGGACCCTCCTCCAACTTTCCTGTTCCAGCATGACTGTGCCCCTATGTACAAAGCCAGCTCCATAAAGACATGGTTTGACCAGTTTATTGTGGAGGAATTTTAGTGACTTGCAAAGAGCCTTGACCTCCACTTTGTATTTATGTGGAAACTCCTCCAACTTTTCTGTTTCAGCATGAGCGTACCCATTCACAAAGCCATCTCCATAAAGACATTGTTTGGCCAGTCTGGTGTTGAAGAATCTAACTGATCTGCAAAGGGCTCTGACACCTAACCCTGTATTTATATGGACACTCCTCCAACTTTTCTGTTCTAGCACGCCTGTGCCCCTATGTACAAAGCCAGCTCCATAAAGACACAGTTTGACCAATTTGGCGTGGAGGAATTTTAGTGACTAGCAAATAGCTCAGACCTCCACCTTGTATTTAGACATGCTTTGACCAGTTTGATGTTGAGGAATCTAACTGGTCTACAAAGGACTATGTTCTCAACCCTGTATTTATAAGGACATTCCTTTACTTTCCTGTTCCAGCGTTGTGCCTTTCTCTGCAAAGCCAGCTCCATAAAGACGTAGTTTGACCTGTTAGTTGTGGAGAAACTTGACTGGCCTGCAAAGAGCTCTAACCTCAACCTCACTGAACAACTTTGGGATGATATGGAACAAGGTTTGTAAGTAAGGTCTTCTCATGCAACAAGTGAGTGATTTCACATATGCTCCTAAGGTTGAATGACAAAGGAAACGTTGATGGAGCTCTAAACCATTAGAGAGGTCCCCAACAGAAGAAATCAAACATGAAATCCAAATTTTGAAAAAAATGTCCCATACATTGGTGGTTAGTGGGAAAATGCCCCCCTTATAGTGGTAAAAGTCCAGGATAGATTTATTATTCTCAAAACGATTGGTCAACAGATAAAAAAAATGACCATACAGTGGTGGTCAAAATGGCACTCTCACAGGCAACTAAAAGGATCATTGCTGTAATGCAGCTGGATTTGTCAAGTAGCATAGGCCCTTGATAGAAGAAATCAAATATGAAATCCAAAATCCAAGGTTTGTAAGTAAGGTCTTCTCATGCAACAAGTAAGTGATTTCACATATGCTCCTTTGGTTGAATGACAAAGGAAATGTTGATATAGCTCTAAACCAACAGAGAGGTCCCCAGTAGAAGAAATAAAACATGAAATCCAAATTTTGGAGGTAGCTCTCTGTCACCTGGGGTATCCTTGAGGTCCTCTAGCGTAGTCCGAAACATGCATAAGGATGAGAGTGACACAAATCTGGAGAGCATCCGGTATAACTTATTTTTTTTTTAAAGATCCTTCCCAAAAAAGTTTAGGTTAGGGCATGTCTATGATTTTGAAATGGGATTTCCAAGAAGTTCATACAGGTGTTATGGACATGTATCCACAAATGTTTGGTCTGCCCTGAATGGATAACCTAAAAGGGATTACACATAGATTGTCCAATCAGACTGTGACATGTAACCAGTTTAAGCTGTTCTGATATGGGTAATCCAGTCAATCTTAGTGGAATAGGGGACACCAACAGAGCTGCAGATACAAAAAAAACTGAAGAATCTTGCTCTCAATGTCTCTGCTTTCTCTCTCTGACTCATGTTGCATTGCCTTTAACAATGTAATTATTAACAGATTTCCTGTTGTAGTTACTCCATATTCTAAGTAAATTTATTACAAAAGTTATTCGGTTTCTCACCTTTGGCACTCTCTTTCTTGGTAATGTTAAGTTGAGGTAATTGTTCAATATCAAGTTTGATGGCTTTGAAGACAACGCTTCCCCATTATTCTCATTATCCTTGCGGGAAGAAACTGTGAACATACAAAGGCAAGAGTACAGCAGATGGAAGAAGGGCAGACGAGAAGTAAGGCAAGACTCCAGAGCCAAATAATACTCCCCAAGTTCACTTTCCGAAAATGAACAAGCACACCACCCAATTAAATAATATATATCAAAATTGAGGACAGGGCCTGGACCAGCAGTTCTGAATGAACAGTTGGATAAATGGCTCTATATGTAGGATGTATCTGGTCTATAAACCAGAGGTTCTGGATGGACAGTTGGATAACTGGTTCTACATTTAGGATGTATCTGGTTTATAAACCAGAAGTTCTGGATGGACAGTTTGATAACTGGTTCTACATTTAGGATGTATCTGGTCTATAAACCAGAGGCTCTGGATGGACAGTCAGATAAATGGCTCTATATTTAGGATGTATCTGGTCTATAAACCAGAGGCTCTGGATGGACAGTCGGATAAATGGTTCTACATTGAGGATGTATCTAGTCTATAAACTCATGGCTCAAGATGGACAGTCGGATAAATGGCTCTACATTTAGGATGTATCTGGTCTATAAACCAGAGGCTCTGGATGGACAGTCAGATAAATGGTTCTACATTGAAGACGTATCTGGTCTATAAACCAGAGGCTCTGGATGTACAATTGGATAAAAGGTTCTATATTTAGGATGTACCCGGTCTATAAACCAGAGGCTCTGGATGGACAGTTGGATAAATAGCTCTACATTGAGGATGTATCTAATCTATAAACTCGTGGCTCAAGATGGACAGTTGGATAAATGGCTTTATAGTTAGGATGTATCCGGTCTATAATCCAGAGGCTCTGGATGGACAGTCGGATAAATGGTTCTACATTGAGGAAGTATCTTGTCTTTAAACAAGTGGCTCAAGATGGACAGTTGGAAAAATGGCTCTACATTTAGAAAGTATCTGGTCTAAAATCCAGAGGCTCTGGATGTACAGTTGGCTGAATTGCTCTATACGTAGGATGTATCTGGGATAACACAAACACAAGTTTTGGAAGCACAGCTGATTACAAGGACATAAACGAATGATTTGCATGGCTTTTCCTACTTTACATTAACAAAGAATTGTCTTTGGATTTGTAACAGCAACATGCAAATATCTTCTGTTTTAAGATAGCAATGTTTAAGCTCAGCTATGTAGAGAAACGTAATACAAAATAACCTTTCTTTGCCAGAGAACTCAGGTCATTCATAGTCAAGCAGAGCTACGTACCAACAGGCCTCAGCGGGGCTCCTCGGAATAATTCATAGAACTTGGAGAGGTACAAGACCATGCTAAGCTTATCGGGTTCCTCATTGGATGCCATCTCCTTGGCCGTAGTGATTGGAGAGATTCCAAATTCCTTCTCGGCAATATCAAAGGCCAGCTGGTTGTTCCTGACAGCGTCATCCTCGTTCAAAGAGTCAAAGTCGCTTGTGGGGGAAAAAAAAGTGTCAGAAGATGGGCCCTTCATTGAACATTTAGTATAAATAACCATATTAAAAAATTGAAAGAAGGTAGAAAAAAAGAAGAATATTTAGGACAATGTATATGGTTTTGGGTGGAACTCACAGATCAATTTGAAAACTGCAGGTTCAATTTTATGAACAAATAAAGAAGATAGTCAAGTGGTCATTCTCAATGCCATAAGGCGGCTACTGATATGGAGAGACGCAACTGAAACCTGTCCCAATCATTTGCCAGAATCACTCTCCTCCTCTCTTTTACCCTTTCCAGTCAGGACATAAAAAAATTGAAACCTAAGGTATTAACTTTATGTTTGATCCTAAACATTTAGTATTCTCTCTTTAAGCCAGCAGGTGGAGCTTTAGGCTCCCTTTCACATGGTAATCTATCCTGAGATCATTAGCTCATGTGCTCTCCCTTTAGCCATCCCCTAGTTCTCTGGTGATGCTTTGTCATGTATTAAATTTATATTTGCAAAAATGATCATATACAAAGCAAAAAAAAAAATCAGATATAAATTGTTTTAAAAACTTATGAACTTAAATAAATAAATAAAATTGACCACAATCCATTGCAGTTTCCCTTTACATTTTTGTATAGGGTCTTCATTGAGTTTTAATGACATCTTTCTGCATTTTGCTTCCTCTATAGTAAAACAAACTCCAAGCCAATACACATTGTCTATATGGGCAGACCTCTTATTGGCTGTTGTCTCCCTCATTTCATTTATAGGGACACCAACCCCAAAAATATCAACCCACTATGTTCACCATAGACACATTTGCAAAGAATAGATGGATCAGGACTACAGTTTCTACGGATGTGTGCTCTACCTATTGTCTGCTCATTAACCCTCCTACTGCCCCTTTATATAAACTAATGTCTCATATGGCACTCCAGAGCCAAGAAGGCTGCAACGCATAAATGCCCACTGTGAGCAACTTACAGAAGATCCGGCCGGAAATGGTGAATGATGGCGCACAGGGCCAAGCCGTTTCTCCAGGAGCTGGTCAGGTTTGTGACATTTACATTCCGGTAGCCCTCCGTCTGCTTCTGACACCATGTCAAAAGTTTGTTGGGTCTAACGTCGGACTCTGATGGGACAAGGAGAGAAGGCCATTGGCTGAGTCTCAGGAAAAAGCAGAGTCAAAGTAAGGCTTGAAGGTGGGTACAGGCTCTTGCTTACCATGGCGGCTTAGATTGACCGACCTCCTGATGGAACTCACTCTCTCTAAAGGACAGCCTTGTAGCTCATTGGTGATGTAGAGATGCCTCACCTGCAGTCAAACATATGCCACAGATGAAGATCTACAAATAGTTAAGTGCAACATTATATACAAATAATGCAAACATTATTGCTAACTCCCCCTCTGTCAAATCAAAGATCAGCTCCAAACACAACTGATACATCATCTGCATGGCTGTTAGCCAGTTGACTTTCTCATTGGCATCCTCCGGTATTCTGAATACTGGAGGATGCCAATGAGAAAGTCAACTTGAAAGTCAAGAAAGACAAAAATACGTACAAAAGTCTGGACATCTGACCACTACATCTATAGGAATTTGTTAGCAACCCATTCCAAAATCATGGATATTATTATGGTGTTGAATCTCTTGTGGCTCGAACAGCCAACTCTTTGGAGAACGCTCTCCACAAGATTTTGGAGTGTGTCTGTGGGAATATGCCATTTGTGAGGTCAGGTACTGATGTCAGGTGAGAGGATTTACCCATTTCTTACCCACGTGGAAGGTGTTCAGTAGGGCTAAGGTCAGGGTTCTGTGCAAGCCACTCACGTTTTTCCACACCAGACTGGTTATACTATGTCTTTATGGTGCTGAGTCTGTGCACAGATGGACAGCCATGCTGGAACAGCAAAGGGCCTTCCAAAAACTATTGCCTCAAGGTTGGGAGTGCACAATTGTCTAAAACATGTGTGTATGTTATAGTATTAAGAGAATACTTCACTGGAAACACTTAAACTCAATCATTTCAAGTAGTGTTCACATAAAGTTGGCCACATACTGATGGTTAGGTGTCCACAGACTTTGGCCATATATTCTCAAGGAACCCATTGATCCCCTCCCCAGTTCACAGCTACTATGCACAACTACAGTTGTCACTACAATACAAAATGACTGTGAACTATGAAAAAGTTTGGCTAGACAGTAAATACACTTCAACACAATCTCATATACAACCGGCCACCCTTTCTTACTTTTTACCCCAGAGGAACCTTTGAAGTAATTTTTTCAGGTCTTGGGGAACCCATGTTAAAACCAATTGACTGCATGGTAAGTGGGTATATTGCTTTTTACATTAGGGGTCTGTAGGAAGAATGCTCCTTACATTGAGGGTCTGTGGGAAGAATGCCCCTTACATTGATGGTCAGTGGGAAGAATGCCCCTTACATTGATGGTCAGTGGGAAGAATGCCCCTTACATTGGTGGTCAGTGGGAAGAATGCTCCTTACATTGGGGGTCTGTGGGAAGAATGCCCCTTACATTGATGGTCAGTGGTAAGAATGCCCCTTACATTGTTGGTCAGTGGGAAGAATGTCCCTTACATTGGTGGTCACTGGGAAGAATGCCCCTGCATTGGGGGTCTGTGGGAAGAATGCTCCTTACATCGATAGTCAGTGAGAAAATGCTCCTTACATTGGGGTCAGTGGGAAGTATGCCCCTTAAATTGGTGGTCTGTGGGAAGAATTCCCTTTACATTGGGGTCAGTGGAAATATTGCTTCTTACATTAGGGGTCTGTAAAAAGAATGCTCCTTACATTGGTGATCAGTGTGAAGAATGCTCCTTACATTGGGGGTCTGTGGAAAGAATGCCCCTTACATTGGTGGTCAGCGGTAAGAATGTCCCTTACATTGGTGGTCAGCGGGAAGAATGTCCCTTACATTGGTGGTCAGTGGTAAGAATGTCCCTTACATTGATGGTCAGTGGGAAGAATGTCCCTTACATTGATGGTCAGTGGGAAGAATGTCTCTTACATTGGTGATCAGTGGGAAGAATGTCCCTTACATTGGGGTCAGTGGGAAGAATGTCCCTTACATTGGTGGTCAGTGGGAAGAATGTCCCTTACATTGGTGATCAGTGGGAAGCATGCTCCTTACATTGGTGATCAGTGGGAAGAATGTCCCTTACATTGGTGGTCAGTGGGAAGAACGCCCCTTACGTTGGTGGTCAGTGGGAAGAATATCTCTTACATTGGTGGTCAGTGGTAAGAATGTCCCTTACATTGGTGGTCAGCAGGAAGAATGTCCCTTACATTGGTGGTCAGTGGGAAGAATGTCCCTTACATTGGTGGTCAGTGGGAAGAATGTCCCTTACATTGGTGATCAGTGGGAAGCATGCTCCTTACATTGGTGATCAGTGGGAAGAATGTCCCTTACGTTGGTGGTCAGTGGGAAGAACGCCCCTTACGTTGGTGGTCAGTGGGAAGAATATCTCTTACATTGGTGGTCAGTGGTAAGAATGTCCCTTACATTGGTGGTCAGCAGGAAGAATGTCCCTTACATTGGTGGTCAGTGGTAAGAATGTCCCTTACATTGATGGTCAGTGGTAAGAATGTCCCTTACATTGATGGTCAGTGGGAAGAATGCTCCTAACATTGGGGGTTTGTAGGAAGAACGCTTCATACATTGGTGGTCAGAATTCGACACTTACAGACAGCTACAAAGATCACTGGTGTCTTACAGCTGACTCTGCTATGTGGCACTGGAATTAAGCAAGCACCATCAAATGGTAGGTTACTCAGTCACAACTCAAGGAGCACCTAGTAACCTCTAGAGGAACCTTATGGTTCCACAGAACTCTGGTTGACAATGGCTGAAATAGGTCAGTGGTAAGAATGCCCCTTACATTGATGGTCAGTGGGAAGAATGTCCCTTACATTGGTGATCAGTGGGAAGAATGTCCCTTACATTGTTGGTCAGTGGGAAGAATGTCCCTTACATTGGTGGTCACTGGGAAGAATGCCCAGTGACCACCAATAGCAAAGGGCCTTCCAAAAACTATTGCCTCAAGGTTGGGAGTGCACAATTGTCTAAAACATGTGTGTATGTTATAGTATTAAGAGAATACTTCACTGGAAACACTTAAACTCAATCATTTCAAGTAGTGTTCACATAAAGTTGGCCACATACTGATGGTTAGGTGTCCACAGACTTTGGCCATATATTCTCAAGGAACCCATTGATCCCCTCCCCAGTTCACAGCTACTATGCACAACTACAGTTATCACTACAATACAAAATGACTGTGAACTATGAAAAAGTTTGGCTAGACAGTAAATACACTATAACACAATCTCATATACAACCGGCCACCCTTTCTTACTTTTTACCCCAGAGGAACCTTTGAAGTAATTTTTTCAGGTCTTGGGGAACCCATGTTAAAACCAATTGACTGCATGGTAAGTGGGTATATTGCTTTTTACATTAGGGGTCTGTAGGAAGAATGCTCCTTACATTGATGGTCAGTGGGAAGAATGCCCCTTACATTGATGGTCAGTGGGAAGAATGCCCCTTACATTGGTGGTCAGTGGGAAGAATGCTCCTTACATTGGGGGTCTGTGGGAAGAATGTCCCTTACATTGGTGGTCAGTGGTAAGAATGCCCCTTACATTGTTGGTCAGTGGGAAGAATGTCCCTTACATTGGTGGTCAGTGGTAAGAATGCCCCTTACATTGTTGGTCAGTGGGAAGAATGTCCCTTACATTGGTGGTCACTGGGAAGAATGCCCCTGCATTGGGGGTCTGTGGGAAGAATGCTCCTTACATCGATAGTCAGTGAGAAAATGCTCCTTACATTGGGGTCAGTGGGAAGTATGCCCCTTAAATTGGTGGTCTGTGGGAAGAATTCCCTTTACATTGGGGTCAGTGGAAATATTGCTTCTTACATTAGGGGTCTGTAAAAAGAATGCTCCTTACATTGGTGATCAGTGTGAAGAATGCTCCTTACATTGGGGGTCTGTGGAAAGAATGTCCCTTACATTGGTGGTCAGCGGGAAGAATGTCCCTTACATTGGTGGTCAGTGGTAAGAATGTCCCTTACATTGATGGTCAGTGGGAAGAATGTCCCTTACATTGATGGTCAGTGGGAAGAATGTCCCTTACATTGATGGTCAGTGGGAAGAATGTCTCTTACATTGGTGATCAGTGGGAAGAATGTCCCTTACATTGGGGTCAGTGGGAAGAATGTCCCTTACATTGGTGGTCAGTGGGAAGAATGTCCCTTACATTGGTGGTCAGTGGGAAGAACGCCCCTTACGTTGGTGGTCAGTGGGAAGAATATCTCTTACATTGGTGGTCAGTGGTAAGAATGTCCCTTACATTGGTGGTCAGCAGGAAGAATGTCCCTTACATTGGTGGTCAGTGGGAAGAATGTCCCTTACATTGGTGGTCAGTGGGAAGAATGTCCCTTACATTGGTGATCAGTGGGAAGCATGCTCCTTACATTGGTGATCAGTGGGAAGAATGTCCCTTACATTGGTGGTCAGTGGGAAGAACGCCCCTTACGTTGGTGGTCAGTGGGAAGAATATCTGTTACATTGGTGGTCAGTGGTAAGAATGTCCCTTACATTGGTGGTCAGCAGGAAGAATGTCCCTTACATTGGTGGTCAGTGGTAAGAATGTCCCTTACATTGATGGTCAGTGGTAAGAATGTCCCTTACATTGATGGTCAGTGGGAAGAATGCTCCTAACATTGGGGGTTTGTAGGAAGAACGCTTCATACATTGGTGGTCAGAATTCGACACTTACAGACAGCTACAAAGATCACTGGTGTCTTACAGCTGGCTCTGCTATGTGGCACTGGAATTAAGCAAGCACCATCAAATGGTAGGTTACTCAGTCACAACTCAAGGAGCACCTAGTAACCTCTAAAGGAACCTTATGGTTCCACAGAACTCTGGTTGACAATGGCTGAAATAGGTCAGTGGTAAGAATGCCCCTTACATTGATGGTCAGTGGGAAGAATGTCCCTTACATTGGTGGTCACTGGGAAGAATGCCCAGTGACCACCAATAGCAAAGGGCCTTCCAAAAACTATTGCCTCAAGGTTGGGAGTGCACAATTGTCTAAAACATGTGTGTATGTTATAGTATTAAGAGAATACTTCACTGGAAACACTTAAACTCAATCATTTCAAGTAGTGTTCACATAAAGTTGGCCACATACTGATGGTTAGGTGTCCACAGACTTTGGCCATATATTCTCAAGGAACCCATTGATCCCCTCCCCAGTTCACAGCTACTATGCACAACTACAGTTATCACTACAATACAAAATGACTGTGAACTATGAAAAAGTTTGGCTAGACAGTAAATACACTATAACACAATCTCATATACAACCGGCCACCCTTTCTTACTTTTTACCCCAGAGGAACCTTTGAAGTAATTTTTTCAGGTCTTGGGGAACCCATGTTAAAACCAATTGACTGCATGGTAAGTGGGTATATTGCTTTTTACATTAGGGGTCTGTGGGAAGAATGCCCCTTACATTGATGGTCAGTGGGAAGAATGCCCCTTACATTGGTGGTCAGTGGGAAGAATGCTCCTTACATTGGGGGTCTGTGGGAAGAATGCCCCTTACATCGGTAGTCAGTGAGAAAATGCTCCTTACATTGGGGTCAGTGGGAAGTATGCCCCTTAAATTGGTGGTCTTTGGGAAGAATGTCCCTTACATTGGGGTCAGTGGAAATATTGCTTCTTACATTAGGGGTCTGTAAAAAGAATGTCCCTTACATTGGGGGTCAGTGGGAAGAATGTCCCTTACATTGGGGGTCAGTGGGGAGAATGTCCCTTACATTGGTGGTCAGTGGGAAGAATGTCCCTTACATTGGGGATCAGTGGGAAGAATGTCCCTTACATTGGTGATCAGTGGGAAGAATGTCCCTTACATTGGTGGTCAGTGGGAAGAATGTCCCTTACATTGGGGGTCAGTGGGAAGAATGTCCCTTACATTGGGGGTCAGTGGGAAGAATGTCCCTTACATTGGGGGTCAGTGGGAAGAATGTCCCTTACATTGGGGGTCAGTGGGAAGAATGTCCCTTACATTGGTGATCAGTGGGAAGAATGTCCCTTACATTGGAGGTCAGTGGGGAGAATGTCCCTTACATTGGTGGTCAGTGGGAAGAATGTCCCTTACATTGGGGATCAGTGGGAAGAATGTCCCTTACATTGGGGATCAGTGGGAAGAATGTCCCTTACATTGGTGGTCAGTGGGAAGAATGTCCCTTACATTGGGGATCAGTGGGAAGAATGTCCCTTACATTGGTGATCAGTGGGAAGAATGTCCCTTACATTGGTGGTCAGTGGGAAGAATGTCCCTTAAATTGGGGGTCAGCGGGAAGAATGTCCCTTACATTGGTGATCAGTGGGAAGAATGTCCCTTACATTGGTGGTCAGTGGGAAGAATGTCCCTTACATTGGGGGGTCAGTGGGAAGAATGTCCCTTACATTGGTGGTCAGCGGGAAGAATGTCCCTTACATTGGTGGTCAGCGGGAAGAATGTCCCTTACATTGGGGGTCAGTGGTAAGAATGTCCCTTACATTGGTGGTCAGCGGGAAGAATGTCCCTTACATTGATGGTCAGTGGTAAGAATGTCCCTTACATTGATGGTCAGTGGGAAGAATGCTCCTAACATTGGGGGTTTGTAGGAAGAACGCATTGGTGGTCAGAATTCGACACTTACAGACAGCTACAACGATCATTGGTGTCCTACAGCTGGCTCTGCTACGTGGCACTGGCCCTGGAATTAAGCAAGCACCATCAAATGGTAGGTTACTCAGTCACAGCTCAAGGAGCACCTAGTAACCTCTAGAGGAACCTTATGGTTCCACGGAACTCTGGTTGACAATGGCTGAAATAGGTCATGAAATGTATTGAGATTGATCTATTGCAAGAAAGCATATTCCTTCTTTTCCTCTCTTTGTGCACACGTACCTGATGCCCCCGTACACAGTTGGAGTTGAGGTTAGGGTAGCGGCTCGCAGGGTCGATCGTGTACTGGTCAAAGTTTTTGCTAATGTTCTCTGGCGTCGTCTGAGGTAGCAAACGGTAAATACTCTCCCTGAAAGGAGACAGAACATAATCAGATGTCTACAAACTCCTCGGAGAATCATCACTCTTCAGATATTTCCCCCACTTTGGAAATGCTTGCCAAAACTGCCATGTGGCGCTGTGGCCAGAGGAAACCATCATTTTGTCTAAATCAGTGTGATTTGCAGGGTAAATATGCAGCACACCATACATTAGATGATGTCATCTCTTTGTGCGCTTGCGGAACATTCCCCGAGGCATAATCTTCTCCCCCCCCCCCCCCCCCCCCACAGCCGCTAAGCGGGGATGTAATCACTCACCATAAATTACCTACAATCTGCTTTTTTTTTTGCTTTATACATTTTTGACAGATGATTTTTTTTTAAATCGGTGACCACAGACAAGTGAGTCAGAATTGAATCAAGGACACGTCTTTACCGTTCGAGGAGGAATGATGATCTCACGTGCGCACGCCATGCCGCTCAGATTGAATCCAGCTAGGAAGACTGTTCCACATTAAAGTCAAACTTTTCATTTTTTTGTCTCCGAGTTTCAGTTCGCTGACCACAATGTATAATTGTGTAGCTGCAGTGAGTATAATTATTTATATATAAAGCATACCGGGATACCTTATTATAATGCCAGCTGTCCTGGATTTCGAGGTATAGTCCCCAAAGCTAAAGATCTAGAAACATCCGTTTTATTCGCTATGACAAACATGTTATCGTATGTTACACTGCGTCCTGTCCAGGCCATTGTTCAGTTCAGAGGTGTAATTGAAGCCTTCAGAGCCTGATGCATGAAACCACAAAGGTCCCCCTCACTTCTGGACCCTGTCAGTCCTGGGGCCCGATCCATTGGTTCCAGGGCCCTTTCCATTGGTCTGGTGGTCATTTTCTTTGGTCCCAGGCCCTCCGCTCTAAGCCTGGATCCCAGGGCCCTTTACTGTCATTGGGGGGGCCTTTTCTGGTCCAGCAGTGGGACCCTTTCACATGTTCTGCAGTGGGCTCCCTTCTTGCAGTCCTGGACTACTCCCTCCACAGTGGCGAAATGCCAGGTCCCAGTCGCAAGTGAGATCTTGCGATTCTAGTAGTTCACTATATCCTGTCCAGGCCATTGTTCCTTTCAGAGGCATAACTAGAACCTTCAGGGCATTGGGGGAAAAAACCCATGAAGGGCCCCCCTTCACTACTGGGCCTTTTCCACCAGTCCTATGGCCCTTTTGATTGGGTCAGGAGCCCTTTCCATTGGTTTTGTTTACCCTTTCCTTTGGTCCTGAGCCCTTACCTACGAGCCGGGGGCTCTTTCCTCTGGACCCAGGGCCCTTTAATCCCATTGGAGGGCTGTTTTATGGTTCCACAGTAGGACCCTTACACATGTTCTGTACTGGGCCCCCTTCTTGCCATCTTGTGGCTGCCCCCAGAATGGACAGATGTTACGGATAAACCACCAAACACTTCAAACTCCTCCCGCTGTATCCATGACACACATGTTCTGCAGTGGGCCCCCTTCTTGCAGTCCTGGACTACTACCTCCACATTGGCGAAATGCCAGGACCCAGTCATAAGTGAGATCTTGCGATTCTAGTAGTTCACTATATCCTGTCCAGGCCATTGTTCAGTTCAGAGGCATAACTAGAACCTTCAGGGCATCGGGGGAAAAAACCCATGAAGGGCCCCCCCCCCCACTACTGGGCCTTTTTCACCAGTCCCGGGGCCCTATTGGTTTTGTTTACCCTTTCCTTTGGTCCTGAACCCTTCCCTACGAGCTGAAGGACTCTTTCCTCTGGACCCAGGGCCCTTTAATCCCAATGGGGGGCTTTTTTATGGTTCCACAGCAGGACCCTACACATGTTCTGCAGTGGGCCCCCTTCTTGCCATCTTGTCCCCCCCCCCCACACACACAATGGACAGATGTCACGAATAAACCACCTAACACTTCAAACTCCCCCCTGCTGTATTCATGACACACATGTTCTGCAGTGGGCCCCCTTCGTGCCATCTTGGGCCCCCCCCCCCACAATGGACAGATGTCATGGATAAACCACCAAACACTTCAAACTCCCCTCGCTGTATTCATGACACCCTCTATTCCTGGCATTAAAAAGAATTCAACCCATAAAGATTTCTAATCAAAGACATAAGTGCGCTTATTTTTGGAATTTGTCTCTAATTTTAGCAGAAATTAGTTTTCCATTGTTGCAATAATTTGTTCAAAACGAATTTCTTCTAAAATTAGAGACAAATTCTAAAAATAAGCGCACTTATGTCTTTAATATGTCTCGTTGTGTGCAGTCACTTTGAGTTGAGCGCCTCCACCCAGCAAACAGCTCTGCACTCCTCCCGTAAAGTACTAATTATTTTCTGATTGTCTCAACAGCGATGATTCGTCTTCAGATACTTAAAAGACAGTCAGCCATGAGTCAGGGAACTGAGAACTCTCCAGGAATACTATTTTCTTAAGCAAATCATTTTTTGTGACTCTGTTGCAAAGTTTCTTACCTTGAGATCCTGCCAGTAACAGCACTTCCTGTTTCAGAGTGACAACGCTAAGCCGCCGCCTTGCAATTAACAGCAGCGTTGTCAGCCTGCTCCTTCAGTCGGCCACCAGGCTGCCTATCAGGTCTTCACATACCTCCTGCCTACTGATAGGCAGTCCAAAAGCCAACTAAAGGAGCAGGCTGTTAATTACGAGGCAGTGGCTTAGTGTTGTCACTCAAGATGGCAAGATCTCCAGGTAAGAAAATTTTGCAAGGGATTTACAAAAAATTATTTTCTTTAGGAAAACTGTATAAAAGAGGACATGGTGTCATATACCTTTCACATACACGTGTTTAGATACACCTTAAGGGATGTTTGGAAAAAAAAAATTCATCCTGCAAAATATATTTGAAATATATTTTAAAAATATTATTCCCAAATTTATTGACATATATTTGAAATACTACAATTTTGGCCGTATTCAATATATTTCAAAATGTATTTCAACAAATACAGTATATATATATATATATATATATATATATATATATATATATATATATATATATGTAGGGGTTTGGGAAAGACCTGGCAACCTACCCTGTAAAATAATTGCTAAGAGAATTCATGGAAAAAAGTCGCTTAGGAGTGACGGTCCATGCAATCGCCAAGGGTCGGATACGGCTGAATGTATTTATATATATATAAATGTGTTTTTATTACAAAATATATGAAAAATATTTTTAAAAATACATTTCAAATATATACTGTATGTCTTTAAAAATACAAATCTACATTTTTGGAATGCATTTACAAATATATGTAAAATTTTATATATATATATACACACACTGCATGTTGAAATGCATTTTTTTAAATATATTCTTCAGATTTTTTTTAACATATAAAAAATACATTTTAACATATATTTTATTTTTACATATATTTGTAAACGCAGATGTATTTGTAGATTTTAAAGACATACAACATATTTGAAAATGTATTTTTAAAAATATGTTTCATATATATTGTATTAAAAACGCATTTCAACACACAGTGTGTGTGTGTATATATATATATATATATACATATATATATATACACACACACATATATATACACACACACACATATATACACACACACACCACATATACACACATATACATTATATATATATATATATACACACATACACACACACATACACACACACATACATATACATACACACACTTTTTTTTTTAAATATATTTTGAAATATATTTAATATGGCCAAAATTGTAATATTTCAAATATATGTCAATATATTTGGGAAGAACATTTAAAAAATATATTTCAAATATATTTTTCTTCCATGTGGGTAGTACTTATTTTCTTTAACTCTTAGCCCCATCTAGTGGTCATATTGTAGTATTTACCAAAACCACTTTTTAGGACTTAACATTTAACCTGGAGAGAAGATAGCCTTCTAACATTCGACTTTGCACAGAATAAAAGAGCAAATTCACAGGATGAACAGCTCTGCAAATGTTTAATAAATACCCTCATAAAATACATGTATACTAAGACAATGTCTTGATCTGTTTTGTTTTTTTGTTTTTTTACCCCATGTTCACAATATGAAGCCCAAAACTGGACATTGAGTTATGTGGTGGCCCTCTGAACCAAAATTGTCCATTCTTGCCTATAATGGCGCAGTGTCCTTGGAAAAGAAATGAAAGTGTTACCATCTTTCCTCTAAGGAGTGCAGTGTAGCCATCTTTACGTTTGTGATATATGACCATATGGTGATCTATAAAAAGCCTTGCTGGCTATTTTTGCCCTGGGGGGTCAATAGGAGTTAAGTGTCACATGGCAAAACATTGTAAGCTGGAAGTTTCCAAAATCAGATGGAAGGCAAAGTGAAAGATTTTGGTAAGTTGGCTGGTTCCACAGCACCAGCGCCATGTGTCCTAACATCTGGAAGTTATGGGATAGTGGGGCAGTGGCCTTGCTATAGTGGGGCAGTGGCCATGCTATAGTGGGGCAGCGGCCATGCTATAGTGGGGCAGCGGCCATGCTATAGTGGGGCAGCGGCCATGATGGCTCATTGGCTTCATCCTCGTATGGGACAGTCATGACCGTAGCTGAAAACTGGAAGAGATCTTACCTTTCAGCCAGGACCTCGAGAGGTGGTGTTCCCTGAGCCCAGCTCCTCACCATCCAGGCCGTGTCGAAGGCTGCCAAAAATCCCCGGGCACAACCAGTCCCCATTGGCCAAAAAGGCTGCAAGACAGACAGGTTATGTTTCTTCAGTCCAACACCTGATAAGCTACATGTGACAAAACAGGCAATGAGACACCACCGGCCTATAAACCAGGAGGTTACCCAAAAAAAAAAAAAAAGGAGGTCCAGCTCCAGAATTGTTGGGTAACCAGGTCCAGTTTAAACATTGGATTAAAATTGTACAATTGACCCAAGTGCCCACCTCTTTCTCTGACAAGAGCCACCAAGAGGTGGTGTCCGTACTGTTCTCTGACCAGGGTGGCATTTTCCGAGGCATTCATCGAGGTAAAGTCAAACATGGCTACGTCCGGCTGCCCGTAATGGTTGATGGCAGCCAATCACAGTGGTCACATGACCCAAGCGCCAGCCTCCTCCTCCCAGCACTTAAAAGCTCTTAAAGAGCTGGGAGGCGGCGGCGGAAAGGATTCATATCCAATTCTTCAACCTATCCAAGTGGGACTGTGGGGACATTCCATTTAAAGAAATATCACATATACATATTCTATAGATATTATTGTGAAGTCCTTGACACGTATCACCAGTCATGTCCTTATATGTGAAAACATTTCGATGAGGAGGGATTTATCTGCTGGTAAGTAAATGAATTACGAGTTTCGTGGATCACAGTGGACTTCTTCAGGCTCAGTGACCCACCATGTCTGAAGAAGAGGGTCATGATCTGCAAACATACATTGTGTACCATGACTGCCTACATTTCCAACACATAAAAGTAGATTTCTCTTTTCATTAAAGGCCAGAAACATAAATCTTCTTCCCAAAAAGTGCATTTAAAAAAAAGTGAGAAAAAGGTAAAAGTTGTTTTCCAGCCTTAGCTTTACTAGCAACTTAGAGGATGACTAGACAATAACCTCACCAGCAATAAAACCCACATACAATGGACCATTGGGTGGACACCATGTTTCGTAAGCTGACCAACCTCAAGTAAACTGTCTCCAACAAGGGCCACCAAGAGGTGGTGTCCGTGCCGTTCTCTGACCAGGGCGGCGTTTTCTGAGGCATACATTGAGGTAAAGTCAAACATGGCTACGTCCGGCAGTCCGTAATGGTTGATGGCGAAGTCCAAAGACGGCAGCTGGTAGTTGGTGGCGAAGTCCGCGGCCTCCCGGGCGTAGGACTGCAGGTTGTCCTGATCCACGTTTTCGGCACAAAGCAACGCCTCGGCATCAGCATAATCCTGGAAAACATACAAAGTAGTTTTCTACAGTCGGTGGAGCCTATCAGGCCCCTCCCACAGCTCTGCTTTCTCTCCTTGTGCAGAGT